>NC_074708.1:17417730-17478340 GCF_024334085.1 Lutzomyia longipalpis
ACTGCTTGAATTTGCTAAGCAAATTGCAGAAGATGCCTCTTTTATCACCACCACGTATCACCTATAGCTCCTTTATCAATTCTACGTGGGATTTTTGGCTACAAAAAATACATAATACCCACAACACCTGTATATGGAGGGCTTTTCTTCACCTTCCCCGAAATTAGCTTGGTCAGAAGACGGGTGAGAAAAAAGTTTTACAGCCCCGAAAGCGGATCTCCCAAAAAAAGACGTTGATTGGTAAAATCAACAAATTAATCAGCGCTGAGTAGACAAGACAAAAAGTGTGTGGTAATTCTCAACTGATACGGGGAATCCTCGCCACGGTGGAAGAAGTAAATAGGTTTGGAAGATTCCCAGCCTTTTCACGCGCCATCCGGGTAATTTCCGAAGAAGCGAACGTGGATAAACGAGGTGAGTTAATTAAACAATTATCTTCGCTATCAGTGAGATTGTTTAAATTGCTGCACTTCTTGCTTCGTGCCTTATGTACTCAGAATAAAGTTCAATAAATTTTAAAAGCATTTTATTGAATTTTTAATGCAGTAATATTTTTCTTTTAGAGAGTTTGCTTTTTATGTCTTCATTTAAATGCAATTAAATGATCAATATTTTTGGGCAAAGTAATTTTTTTTTAAGAAAAAATATTAAATGTAAGAATTTTGATATATTTACTGTAGCTTTGTGTATAAAAAAAATCCAAACAATTTTTAATTATTTTCCGCATGTATTTTTTTTTCTTTTTCTGTGTTCACTATTCTAAAAAAAAGGTTTATCAAAGAAGTTATGACAATCTTTCCTTAATCTAAAAGGTACCGACTTTACGACACAAACAACATTGTTTATCTTTCTAGTACACATTGCTTTCTAAATGGCAGCAAGAAGTTGAAAAAAAAAACATCTCATAAAAATATTGCTTAACCCTAAATATTAAGGGAAATTGAGGTAAAATTACTTAAATTGTACCTATAACCTGTAGTCCTATTCCCTAACCGTTCAATGACTTCCCTAGAATTTTCTTCTTGATCACTTTAATCTATCTCAATGGAGGAATTATTTAGAGCTCCTTAAAACCCTATTTATACATAAACCACTCTATAACAAACTTGCCTAAATAGTCGTGTCTTTGAATATGAGCAGGCATGTGTAAATGCTGAAATTTAAAATTTTTTTGAGTGTAAAAAGTCTCCTCCTTAACTTTTCTTGCTTTCTTCGTGAACTCTGCTTTGAGAACATCTTTATCAGCGTTTTATGAATGAAAATTTAGTATTTTTGTTATCAAATTAGTCTGGTGCCAAAAGTCTTTTCGCTCTCTTCGGTATTGCGTATATATCACTAATTGTGTTAGGGAGTAAGTCATGCAAACCAAGACCGTGTTGGGTATCATAGAACGCTGATGGATGTTCTTCTTCTCGGTCGACAGAGAATACGAAAATTGCCCGCGATTGAGACGAAGTAACGGGTAAACGTGGGAAAATTGCCAAAAAACGTCTTAAGGGCGAGTAATTTGCAAAGGGGATGTGGGGGAGGGGAATGTTGTGCACGTTAACAACAAAAAATTGGCAGTGTTACCTGTGTTGGCGTAAATTGTCCTGCCGCTTGAAGTATTTGCCGCAGACTTCGCAGGAGAATGTAACCTCGGGACTTTTGTGGGTGCGCTCGTGGATCATCAAATTGTAGGGCTTGGTAAAGCGTCTCTGGCAATACTTGCAGATGAACTCACACTTTGGCCGCATCTTGCGACGAAAGTCCGACCGACAGTCATCGTTATCAATTCGCATGACCGCGAACATTTTGACGGAGTGGTGCTGTTGCGTGCTGTGACCAAATGAGATTTTCCAAGAAGTGGCGGCGCTATCGCTCCTCACTGGATGCCGTGAAATTCCTTCCAGCGGCCAATGAGCTGAAAGGAGAAAGATTACGGAGGAAATTAGAGGTTTTTTTCTTCTTTCAAAGAATCCGCGTGTGATAATTGTAATTGACAATTGCTCTATGTCTGTGCTTGATAAAAAAAAGTAAGGCTCCTCTATCCGTCGACAGTGTGCGCCTTTATGGTTATTGCGCGAGTTGGACGACCGTCATAGATCTTCCCCGGTGCGATTCAATGCGACGGCGGCAGATTGAGTCATTAGACACCTTGAATAAATATTTAATTGAGCATTACACCAGGCGCTTTCGATATATCACTTCTACTCTTCCTCTCCGTTCTTAGTCTTCCACCGACGACGGAGCTCACATACATAATATGAACTCCCTTAAGAAGAAAAGAAAAAGAAACCACGCACGACATCTTCCGCAATGGGAGGTTTACGAGTTGTTAAGAAATTTGGGTCATGCGACATTTGGAAGAAAAAAGAGGCACCGAGAGCGAGAAATGAGAAGAAAATTTGCATAAAATTAATTAAAATGTCTCTTTTGCTCCGCACACCACGTGAATGTTATTTTATGATTTAATGGAAATATATTGGATTTAAATGATGGTGTATAACTGAAAGGATTCCCAATAAATCAGACACATTCTGAACCCGGGTGTCACCACACATCCGAGGATGCCTCATTAAAATATGCCGAAATTGAGAAGCCCCAAAAAGCCCCGTAGAAAATCACAATGACGGTTTGTTTGTCTTTCCGCCATGTAAACTCCAAGAAGTCAGAGAAAAAGACACGGGAGATTGAGAGAAAAAAATGAAAATTAATATCAAAAAGATGTTTATTAACATTCGGATGATCACTAACTGGAAATCAATATGTGGGCTGCAAAGAAATCAAGAGCGAGCTTCATCATAAATTTCCATTTTGTTCAGCGGGAATCGGAAAGTCGCGCATCCTCCCGTTTCAAATCAATTAATTTATTGATAAAAAGCTTTCGCGGCGAGCTTTCGTGGTACCAAACCGCCATTTCGAGGGCTACCATTTTAGGAGGTCTCTTTTGGGGTATAATTAATTGCAGATAAATTTCCTAAATCATTCTCAACTGAATTCGTCATTATTCCTTCTAAGCGTGCTTAAAATGTGAAATGACGAATAAATTGAGTCGTGGGATGATTCCAATTAGCTTTTTTTTTCTTCTTTTGTGTGGCTTTCGGGCCATTAGAAGAGGCTCGCACTTCTTCCTGGTTTACTCATTTGCGTTCCAAAACGTGAATTGAGACACACACACAAAGTTTTTAGAGTCAACAAGACCAATCTATTTACAAAACGTCTAGTTAAAGCATCATTTAACACACATGTTAATGACTGAATTACTTTGAATTTTAAAGAGACGTTTAATTAAATACTCTATTAACAAAAACATAATCTAAATCAAACTCCTTACGATTTTTTTTAAATTATAAAATTCAGTGATACTTGTTAAAATTAATTTTGAAAACTCTAAATATTTTTTCAGCTAATTTTAAAAGATTTTTCTTGCTCCTTAATTCTTTATCTCAATAATATTAAGAAGGTATCTTTAAGCTAAATTCATAAATTTTCAAAATATTTTACAAAAACTGTGTGAAAATTTTATATTGAATTTAGATAAATTCAAACTATTTTATGTCGCGAATTTTATTCATAGGAAATTTTGTGCATTAAATATTATCTATATTATCTATCTTATATTATATTAAAATATCTACTGAATAGTCCTAAAGTAAACGATTTTAAACATCAAATATTTACAATTCCTTTCTCTATAACTCGCCGGTTTAAATCAACATTTAACTACTGTATATTATGTAAGTAGGTACCTACTTTTACTACGTTTACGAAGTGTTTCGTATTATAGGAATTATTAACCGTTTTAATACTGCTTTAAACACAGCAGAGATTTATTAAATTATATGCTTTTAAAATTATTTTAGATTAATGTTACAATTCTTAAAGGTTCAAAGCAAGTTTTAGCTGTGATTCTTTCTTCAAAGAAGCACAGCTTCTGTGTACACTTTAAACTGCATTTTTTTTTAATTTGACCAACTTTTTTTTATTTTATAAATTCTTAAGACAATTCTTTTCAAAAATGGTATTTTTGCATGGAAAGGTCATGAGAAGTAGTTTGAAGTAAGCAAAGTAGATAAATTATACGCTTTTTTATGTTATACGTTATAGCTTTACACATTAAGAAGTAAAGTAAAATCGACTTATAATTTTGATTCTTTTGAAGAAAATTAATCCTCAGAATACTTAAGCTAAAATTTTCTACAGACCAACGAAAAAGAATATTTCTTCTTATTCTTACTCAATTGTATTGCTTATACTTATTAACCTTTACTCTTACGCTTACTTTACTCTTACGCATACTTTATATTTTACAAGCTAATGTAAACAGCAACAATTTAGTCAACTGTACTAAACAAAAAACAATTAAAAAAAACATTTTTCGAAAATTAACCAACACTACTCAGTCTTCCCCTATTTATGTGTAATAATTAAAATAAAGATTTTACGACAATTTTACAATACTCTAAACTTAAACAATTCCGTTAGTTGCACTTTGACAATAAAGCTAAAGAACATTTTGACTTCTTTCAGTAAAAATTGAAGAAAGAATCACAGCTAAAAGGTCTCACAAGGAGTCATAAAAAATCTTCTGTTTGCACTTTCCTTTTTGGAAGAATGCGAGGAGTGCGAGGAGAGCCTTTTCTCACACACTGAGATATCCTTGTCATGGGAACCTTGAAGAAAATGAGTCCGTTCATTTCTTTCTCCATCGTCTTCGTCGATTTCTTGAGCGCGTGAATGGTGTTGAGGCGTTTTTTAAGGGTGACGAGCACCTTCGAAAAGGTTCCCCCTTCAAAATACATATAATGCTAATAATAAGCCGGGGTCAAATGATGCCGCACACAGCCAGGAATGATTCCCAACTGCGATGCCGGGGATTGCAAACTCTCTTTGGAGTATTGGTTCGATTTATCTTGACACGATGATTACTACTTTCGGGTAAAATGATGGTGTGCAGATGATTTCGGGGCGAGACGGTTCAAAAAGTGATTTGGAAAAATTTCAAGAATGGTTTACGTTGAAATACTTTTCCTGGAATTTTGGAAGCTGTGTGCTTGTTGCATTCCACCGGTGAAGATTGTGGTGGAGTTGAATTGCAATTTTATTGTGGAATAATTTGTGTGAATTGAATCGGGCTGCATGCTGTGGGTTACTGGTTTTACGCACCAATCAAAAGACATGGCTTAGCGTTGGTGCTGCGCGTGTGGCTTCTGAATCCCGCCATATGATTCGACGGCGATTCACGGGGCACAAAGTAAAATGACGGAATTACCCGGAGAGCGACCAAAGACGTGGCTACCAGTCTTTAGGAGCGTCTTCCACTCATGATTGAGAATTTCTTCCAAGAAAGGGCGGCGCGAAGACCGGTAGCGCGGGTTTTGTTCTTCAGCGCGCTAAGAAGAAGAGCCGCGTATTTAGCTTTTTTATTCTACTACGTGAGTGAAACTCTGACGGCGACTTTACGTGGATTTTAAGATGCGCTATATTGTGAGATTTCCCCATGTGAGATCACGCAGGAATTTCTGTTACGCACGCCTGAATGAGTCAAATATAAAGAGCTGAAATTGTCGCGGTTTTGTGAAAGCTGCCTCAGCTGTGATTTACAATTTATTATTTTGGCTCGGCTCTTTTTACGTCTTCTTTTTTTGTCTCTTCCTCTTGGACTTTTTCTCTTGTTCAAAATGTTTCACATCGTTTTTTTTTTTCGTCTTCCCAAGAGAGACGCGCTTGGTTGTGGACTTTCTCATATATACAAGAAGTCGCATAGCTTGCGCAATGTGTTAAAATAATAAAATTTAACTGCATGAAATAAATCTTACCTTCAGATTGGGAGTGTTGATTGACGAAGAGGCAGGTGAAGGTGAGCTGCAGGATGTCACGAGAGTTGCAAACCTCCTACAATAAATGTACTGTGCACTTTTCACCGCTAATTTTTCCGTGTGTCCAATGTCTTTTCCGACGGCGGGAAATTCTCTTCACTTTTAATCACTCTTTACAGCCTGCTCTCATACGTTTACTTCTTGCCACACATTCGCGGAAAGGTTCGTTTTGTGAAATTGTGCTCAATTAAAATCCAACCCGAATTGCGGTGGGAAAACACAACGTGGAAAATATTGATGGAAAATATTTTCACGCGATGAAGGTAAAATAAAATTATTGAAATGCGCGGGAAAATGTTTAAATCTGCAGACGCGAGATCGTTTATTAATTCGATGGTCAATATCGATGGTGATTTGGAACTTCCGAACGCTTCCGTGCGTATTGCTGCCTGTAACTGAACGGATCTTCCGTATCTAAGTGAGCAGAGACCGAGTGCTGGATACTACTTGCTGGCGTGGAAGGTGGTGGCTACTACCGAACGACCGGCTGGCTGGTGTGCTGTGGAGCGAGTGTGAGTGCGAGCAGTCTCGAATCAACAGAAGTCAACAGAGAGACGACTTTCTGGCATAGTAGCTGAACTGGAAACTGCTGGCATCTACTGTGCTGAATGAGCGGCACAGGAGGCACCTCAGCAGCCATCCACATCGGCATTTGCCATGGCCCATCGGTCAGAGCGAGAGCAATGTATAGGCCATTGCTGGGGCACCCAAACGCTCCAGTAGCGCTTTGACGGCCCCCTGTCGCCCCCGCTGCGGATGCCCCGGCGCGATCACTTGCTCTTTCGCTCTCTCACTTGTCCCCACTATCGAGCCACCAGGCACAGCGGAGATCCTCCGCCGAGCCGCCGCTTTTTTGCCCCATTGATCACACTCACACTTACTCACACACTTCCAGGCACCTGGGAGACTCTCAAAACTTCCTCACATAGCCCGCGCACGATCGCGCGGCCTCTCTCTCGCTCTCTTCCTCCTATACAGCACAAACTCCGCCTTGTCGGCTGCGGCACTGCAAAGACTCAAGGCGGAGCCCTAGCCCAACATTGCCGCACTCTTTTCACCCACAACCCACGATCAAGCATTCCATCTCACTTCCGCTGCCCACTCAAGAGTTCTGCTGATGCTCTCGTGCTGCTCGCACACACTGAATTTAGTGGCTGTCAAAAGAGCTTCCTGACTTACGCAGCACATTGAAACATCCCATCAGGGTGATCGAGAATGCAGCGATCCTTCGCGGAAGTCAAACAGCCCTTAAGGTTCCTTCTGACGGAACTCATCACACATCGCATTCCACAGCAGTAGGACCAACGACCCGATAAATCACCCAAAAAAAAGATCAGAAATACCCTCATTATCCAAATTATTTACGGAGAAAAGCTTCCTAAAATTGGATTTTTCGGGAGATCTTTCAAATCTTCTAAATATTGAAATGTAGAGGAAGCTAATATTCTTCATAAACAAAGGGATGAAGAACTAATTTTTTTTAAGCAATGCGATTAATAAAATCAATTTTCATTTTTTGCTTTTTTTTCAAAAGAATTTTTGAACTTAATTTATATTTTTAGTTTACAGAAACAGACAGCAATAGGAACAATACTGATTTAATTTAGCAGGGGCATCATCAGCTATGATGGCACCCCCTTTACTAAATAAATAAATAATTTAATTTAGGTAATTTTTCCGCAACTTCCTTTACAAAACTATTTTTAATTTGATTTTTATATTGCTTGACGATAATGTAAAAAAGAAAAAAAATATCTTAACCAAAAAGGATAGTCTAACGCCGAGAAAGAGGGCACCGATAATAAAAATAAAAGAAATGAATATAAGTAAAAGTAAGTTAAATTGAGAATTGAAAAAAAAACATTTTGCATCTAATTTAAAACGTAAAATCAAGAAAAGAAAAAAGCAAAACTTACCTATTTAAAACAAAATGAAGTAAATAAAATAAGAAATATGTTTATGTATTCCGTTTTTTCTTAACTAGAATGCTTGTTAACTTCTTCATCGGATCAATATGAAAAACGTGTCTCTCAAAAAAATTTAAATGAATTATAATATTTTTTAATTTTTATTTGGAATCTTTCAAATTATTCTATTAACTAAAATTTTAAAAATACCTATATATTTATTATAGATCTAAAGAAAGCCGACTATGAAAGACTCGATTTGAACAATTTTTCTTTAAAAATTGCACCAATAAGATCAAAGAATTAAAGAATTAGATTCTCAGTTTTTTTTTAACTTCTTGTAACTTAAAAATTATTAGAAGATTTTAATAGTGGATTTCTAAAAATTGTTGGATTTACCATTCTACACAAGAAAAAAACAAAAGAATTATTCTTTTTTTTTAATCTTACAAAGAAGTCTAGAAAAAGGTTTTCTTTATTTTTGTAGCACGACAGAAGAACTAACAAACAAACTGATAGAACCTTCTAATATTTTTTGTTCAATACTGAAATTACTAATCTGTCGAATTATTAGTAAAATAGAAGAAAAAAGATTTTTGACCCTAAATATTTTCTTTGCGTTCCTTTTATTCATCTTAATAAAGTAGATTCACTGTCATGAGGCCCTAGGCGTCCTAGCGTTGATAAACAATCTTCATGGTAAAACTAGGGAAAAAATCCTTTCAAAAAGCTTTCCATCCATACGTATATTTTTCAATTTTTTAAGAGATCTCAGAAGATGATTTTTATTATTTTTATAGCACGAAAAAAGAACTAATAAATAAACTGATAGAACCTTCTAATATTTTTTGTTCAATACCGAAATTACTAATCTGTCGAATTATTAGAATAGAAGAGAAAATATTTTTATATCCAAATATTTTCTTTGCGTTCATCTTATTCATTTTAATAAATAACTTAATTTAATAGTTAATTTAAGTTAATAAATTTAACAATAAAAGATAATATTCTTTAATTGAATCATATACAGTTAGAAAAAAAAACGTTGATGGCTAAAGAGGGAATCATCATTTCCTTTAACTATCCAAACACATTTCTAAAAGCTTCTTTTTTGTTTCTTTCCCAAAAGCAACACCTCCGTGCGTGGCCCATTGTTCGGTGAGAGTTATTTGGAGCTCATGGGTAATGTTTTAATTTAATCTCCGCACCAGAGAAAATATTTGCTTCTCTGTGAGTGAAAATAATTAAGTTTCTGATGTGGTGCCCCATGGGCAGTTTTTTTTTTTGCGCGGGCCACAGCAAACAATTAGATGTGATCATCGCTTTATGAAATGTTGAACATCATCAATCTTTTGCTCAAACTTTTGGCTACCTCTTTACCACTGTGGGAGCTTTCTTTCCGCAATCATATCTCCACCCGCCGTGTCCGCCGAGGTGATGTGTTGTTGCCTTTGACATTGCGTGAGACTCCCACTAAATTGCTTGGTTGGGGGTGGGGGTGGGGGGCAGAGTTAAGTCGAAAGATCCTGGCCCTAGTGTGATGGGTACAAATTGGCACTGTGTGGAGTCTCTCTGGTACTGTATATAGCAATTCATGAGATCGACTCGCCTCGGTGTCTGTGAGAGGAGCCCGCGGGCAAAAGTACATAAAAGCCAAGAAGAGAGAGAGTGGCTTGCACATGAGAGGGGCCCAAAATGAAGTTCACTTATTCTTTGCAGAGCGTTCAGAAGAATTGAGATGAGTGATCGTGCAAGCGTGAGATCGCTATTCTTCTCTTCCCGAATAGCGTTCACAGAGCGTGGGAAATGAACAGTAGTGACCGCGAGGGAATGAAGTCACTGCGGGGCGGAGTCTCCATTTGGCACACACAGCACACCATCCTACACCACGACGCATCCACATGGAGACTTCACGCTCCCCTGGCGCTCCACCAGTTCGATCGAATTGATTTCTGTGGGGCTCACAGGCTCCACCTCTTTGGAGCAGAATCGGCGACATCGCGGAGCACGTGAATGGAACAGGTATTATCTCCACCAATGGGTAATTTACCTACCTGGCTGCCTATTTTCCAAATTCCCCGCACCTGCACCCTCCGCGCTGCGCTCGTTCCGCGTTTGTGTATGGCATAAAGTCCCATTGAGCGCGCTGCTTGTCATCAAATTTATGACTGCACACCACTGGGTTCCCTCCGCGCACCACGGGCCCACAGGTGTGAGCGAGAAGAAGAGCCAAACACGGGAGGATCCCCATCAAAACGACAACTCGACGAGTTTATTTATAAGACACACACAGTGAAAATTAATGATAAGAATTAATTGGACACCAGTGATGGTGGCCTGATCTTCATCGAGGCAAGGTGAGAGGTCTTGGCACATTTAAGACAATATAAATAAATTTTCAGCCGTGTTATCTCTATTAGTGGGAGACGACATAATAAATGGACGGTGGTGCTTCTTTTCTCATCATCTGCCGAAAACAACACACACGCATGGATTTTTTTCTTTCTTTTTATTTTTAACATCTCAAAGAAATGCCACAAAAATCATCTTCCCCAAACTCCTTCAATTTCGTTTCTTTTAGTAATAATTTTTCTTTTCCAATAAAGTTAACTTATTGTACAATGAGTAATTATTAAAATAAAGTTAAGTGTTAAACTTTGCATTTCTACACCGCTGGTCCGATCGCAATGAAATTTAGTATAGAGACTACTGACACGAGGCGGTTTTCACCAACGACATTCATTTTCCCTCCAGAGCCCCCCTTTAAGTAGCCCCCATATAAATTTTATTAATTTTGGCTACTTTTTGAATTTGGCGCCCTTAATGCAGTTCCAAAAGCAACCACTGAACTTTGGCACTGTTGGTTCAGGAGAAAATGAGACGGAAGCATTTCACCGCTATTCATCTCCCTCACACTTTCAATTTTTCGCAATTTTCATGCGTTTTTAGGGGAATTTTCCGGGAACAGTGTGTTTTTCATGACCAGGAAGCGACGCCGCATCGATTGGTATCAAAATTTTAAAAAGTTCGCGAAAATCCATTTCCGAAAAAAAAGTGCGTGTAAAATCCCCAACCGTCAAAGTTCAAATTTTTAATCCCAACCGTCAAAATTTCTGCGAGCCCCACTTTCCGTACAGGGGGCTTCCCCGTGGGCTCCGGAGCACTCTGATGTGCCCCAGGAGCCCCATAAATATGTTTTGTGACAAAAAATTCGGGAGAAAAAACAAGAAAATCGTTTTTTTTTTTTGAAAAAACAAAATAAAAGTTCGTTAAAAGTTCAAATGGAATTATCTTCTTCTTCGTTTTGTTATTTTCACCAGACGTTGTATGGCGCTGTTGAAAGAAAATTTTGGCTGTACGAAATCGCTGAAAAGCGTCTTCGCTAATCACAAGATCTCGAGAAATATTATTCATTTCCCGGGAAAATTGAAGTGATAACGCAAAAAACACGAGAAGTTATAGGAATTGGTATTCCACAATATATGGCGATTCTTTATGCGTTGGAATTTGATTAATTATACATTACATAGCAATAATCTCTTAGAAAAACATTCAAAATGAGCTCAATATTGAGTCAATGTAGTTCCACATAAATGATCAATTATTGATAAATTTGAATTGACCTAAAATTGGTCAATAATTAACCAATAATTGATCAATCTGATTGATTCAATCATGTTGAGCTTCTGTTGACTCAATCTTTTGTTTAATTGGATGTTATAATATGTAAATTTACTAAATTAATAGTGTTAGGGATCGCAAGTCAAGTAGTGGACTGTATTTATATTTTATTTCCAAAGTAATTGATCTACGGTGTGGGTGGGTGGCGAGGATGGCAATTGTAAGCAAATGGCAATTGTAAATGAGGCAATGTGAGGGATTCTGGAACAAATTCTTCTGATTAAATTCTTTCTAATTATTTTATAAATTGTTTTTACCTATTATAATTGCTAGCCGCTATTTGTCCCTTCACGCCTTCCTTTCTCTTGCGTTAAATCCTATTTAAATTAATTTTAATTAGCTACATTCGTTCATTACATATATATTATCTACCATTTTTACCTTTCTTCAATCAGCTATCTTAATCACTCAATATTTTTGCCATCCTTTGGCGCCGACAAATTCCTATGAAATCATTTAAACTATTACTACATATTCTTCATTTTTTTACATAGATATTTTCAAATTACTTACTTTTTTTATATGATTTTCACAAATTTCATTAGCGTCTCTTTGACTTCACTACTTTTTCTCTGCAAGAATACGCCTACTGCGATTAACTATAAACTAAACCTATCAATTTCCCCAAAGGAACTATAAGGGGCTATTCAATCCTCAACAAATAGAATCTCTGATTTCTCCACTCTTCAATTCGGACAAAATCTGAGCCCGATCTGAAAGTCAGATTTATCAACGAAATGCCATTTTCACTTATGTGGAATACCAACTAATTTTCTTTTCTCGGGAAATTTTGAGTAAACGTCAATTTGTGTCAACTTTCTGACGACCTTAGTTCGTCCGTGGTGCGGAGAATTTGCAAGATTGTGTATTTTGGTGGCCAGGCAGGACTTCCAGCGCGGATCTTTTGGACAAATCGTCAAGTGGGGCTGCTTCTCCGTGACATCCGACCGCAAACACCTAGTCTAGCTTATAATGCTTCGAACGATAGCCGTGCGAAATGAGAGCCTTCTCCGTAACTCCATCAATCGGGCACTGCGACTCAATACTGCCCGGTGCGCCTCCACAGAGAGCTTCCGGAGGATCCAAGGTCACAGGTGAGTCCCCCCGAAAGCATCCCCATGGTGAACTTGAGGGGATTGCGCGTGATTTGGTGATTAGAGAAAATTGCAGAAATATTAGAGGTTAAGGTTGTTGTGTAATCCAGGGGAGGTAAAATCGCGAGAACAGGCGATGGGAAATGCGTGCTCGCGGACGCCCTTGAATTATCATGTTTGATGATCAATTTGTTATATTATGTAATTTATGTTTGAGCTTTCTGTCCGCATGATAAGCATCATCGATTGTGAAGGAGCGATTCCAATAAATCGCCACTCCATGACAGGCACGCGTTCTCACGCAAATCTGCCTTGATTTTCCAGTCATGCGCCGGATTCCTCAAGAAACCGGCCTACGCACTTTTAACCCATCATTATATAGCTACCTGTTGTGATTCACTTGATCCTGACCAATTTCTTTGATTTCATTCACAGAGTAACAAGCAAAAGTGCCCGGAAACCATTGGAAGCTGTGCAATGGCAAATGCAGACACTCCGTGGCTACTGCTCAGACCTACCGTCCCACATAAAAGTCCTCCTTCCTGCACTTTCGCCCACAATGGAACTGGGTACAATTGTCAGCTGGGAGAAAAAGGAGGGTGATAAGTTGAATGAGGGTGACCTCCTGGCGGAAATTGAGACGGACAAGGCAACAATGGGATTCGAGACACCAGAAGAGGGCTACCTGGCAAAGATTCTCGTACCTGCTGGCTCTAAGGATGTTCCCATTGGGAAGCTGGTGTGTGTGATTGTAGAGAATGAAGCTGATGTGGCGGCATTTAAAGACTTCAAGGATACCGGAGGACCTCCGCCAAAGAAAGCCGCAGCTCCAGCACCCGCACCAGCAGCTACACAAGTTGCCCCCGCTGCTCCAGCTCCACCACCACCACCACCAGTTGCCGCTGCGCCACCACGTCCTATGACGGCAGTTGAGCAGAAGGGACCCCGTGTCTACGCCTCGCCGATGGCAAAGAAACTCGCAGAGGCACAGCAGCTGCGACTGGAGGGTCATGGCAGTGGCATTCATGGATCCTTCAAGGTGGCAGACCTCGCTGGATTGAGTGCAGCTCCCGCGGCGGCTGCAGCAGCTCCAGCAGCGCACAAATTCGCCCCCGGCCAGGCCTTCATTGACATCCCTGTATCCAATATTCGTGGCGTTATTGCTAAGCGACTCCTCGAGTCCAAGGTCACCATCCCACACTACTACCTCACAGTCGACATCAACATGGAGGCAGTACTGAAGCTCAGGGGGAAACTCAATAAAACCCTAGAGAAGCAAAATGTCAAGCTCTCAGTCAATGACTTTATCATCAAGGCAGCCGCCACGGCGAATAGGAAGATACCAGAAGCAAACTCCGCGTGGCTGGACACAGTTATTAGACAGTAAGTAGCTGCTAAAAGACGCTGAAGTTTCTCAATCTTATAATTTTTGTTTTTGTACACAGATTCGACGCTGTGGACGTTGCAGTAGCCGTGGCGACTGATAAGGGACTCCTCACGCCAATTGTTTTCGGTGCAGACCGAAAGGGACTCATCGAGATTGCTCAGGAAGTAAAGACACTGGCCACAAAGGCGCGAGAAGGCAAATTGCAGCCTCATGAATTCCAAGGGGGAACCATTACGATCTCCAACTTGGGAATGTTCGGTGAGTTTTTTTTTTTAAATTAAATTTCTTTTAAAATTCTGAAATTGAATAAAGAAATTAAGAAATTCTTTGATTTGCCTTGGTTTGATAGCAAAAGGAGTTCATGCAAGGGTCATGTAAAAACTTCCTCTATCGCAGAACAATTTTGACCCATTTCATCTACTAGAGAATAAAAAAAAAGAATCACAGCTAAAAACATTGAAGAATCGCGAAAGAAACTCTCCAAAATCCACTGAGATCACATAGAAAAAAAAGGCAGAAAAATATTGCAAAAAAAGTGTAAAACAATATGTCGCCATTTGCAATTTTTGTCCCCCTAAAAAATGTTTCAAAACTTTTTTATAGATTTATCGCGCATTTTCCGCGGAGATTTGTTTTCTTTTCCTAATTAATTTTGCAAAAATTGAATGTTTTCATTTTTCTTAAGGTTATTCTTAAACTTGATTTTCAAGTGTAGGTCACATTTGAAGGCTTATTATTGAAGAGTAAGAAAATCATTTTCCGCCATCTTATGTGCGACGCCATCTTGATTTTTTTTTCTCAAAACAAAGGTAGGTTTTCCTTAGGATCTACTAGATGGATTTTGATGGGGTAAAAATCAAATGAAAGAGGACCCGTGCAGATTTTGATGTCAAAATCAGCATTGATCTTTCCTTTTTCATTTGCTTTTTACCCCAACAAAATCCATCCAGTAGATTCTGAGAAAAACCTACCTTTGTGTTTTGAGGCAAATCTCAAGATGGCGTCGCACCGC
Organism: Lutzomyia longipalpis; assembly: GCF_024334085.1. Taxonomy (NCBI): domain Eukaryota; kingdom Metazoa; phylum Arthropoda; class Insecta; order Diptera; family Psychodidae; genus Lutzomyia; species Lutzomyia longipalpis. Next base: position 17,432,673 of record NC_074708.1, read on the forward strand.
AAATGGCAAAAAAAAATGTTTCACATTTTTTGGCAATCTTTTTCTGCCTTTTTTTATGTGATCACAGTGGATATTGAGAAGTTTCTCTCGCGATTTTTCTATTTTTTTATTCCATACAAGATGGAATTGGTTAAAATTGTTCAGCTATAGAAAAAGTTTTTATATGAACCGTGCATGAACTCCTTTCCCCAACTTTTTAATCGTTACAAATTTTTGAGCAAAATCTTTATTTTTCCCTAATAAAATCAAATTTTAATTCCAAGGAACTCTAAAAATTATTTTTAATTAATGATTAACTATATGATTTCTCGTCCTGAAAGGGTTAATGCATTACTTTCATTTGAATATATTCCAAAAAAGCACTATTTTTCGAAAATTAAAAGAAAATCTTAGCTGAAACAAAGCCCACAAAATTTTCAAAAAGTTCTCACATCGTATAAAGATTATTCCTCTCTTCTAAACACAGCTAATTCTTATCAATCTAAAAATAGATTTTTTCCATCTCTGACGAACTCTTGTTTATGCAATAAATTAGAATAAATTTGTCAACTAAGCAACTTCGAAGAAGTTGAATCAACATTGAAGAAAAAAAGTTTCTTCTCAGAAGTTTGCTCTAAAAGCATTCAATTGATTTCAATCACAAATTCTTTTTCGGAATTAAATTGCCCGCAACCTTTTAAGCTTTAGGGGAGACCGGGGTAAAAATAGTCAATTTGCATAAATCCTTATCTGCAGGATTCCCCAAGGGCAAGAAAATTTCCTCGATAGATCATTCTTATAGGAAATTTCCTGGCCTACAACTTTGTCTCAGACCACTTTTCTCTATCTCCACGGGAAATATGAGTTTTCGAGCTTTTCCTAAACCCTTCCGCTTCTGACTATTTTTAAACGCGGCGGGTAAATATAGTCACCAGTTGGCTAAATAAAGTCGGTCGAATTTTCCGACATTTCCAATGATTTTCCACCTGAGAGATTGATAGTAGTTGATAGCTAAACTTCTCACCTTTTGATTCACGACAAGGAATTTCACTTTTATACGCACTTAAACAGAGAATTTTGGGATTTTCTCAAACACGCCATTTTGCAACAAATGAATAGAAAATATGCCAAAAATTTCGATCTCCCATATGATTTACATGGGATGACTAGATCTACCCCAAGGGGTATGTTTTGATTCAAAAAATTGTAGAGAAAAATCATTAAAAGTTATTGAAGAATACACCTTGGCAACGTTTTCTGAAGTAACCCAGCTAGTGAGAAAAATTATCAGATTGGAAAATTGCTGAAGGAAAACTTCGGAAAACGCGTTTTTCTCAATACGCAAAAGTTTGGGAAATGGGCCAAAAATCTATTTTCATTTTTAACTCCTAAAGTACTGATCGCATAACCTCCAAATTACTGTCAAAAATTATAGGTTGGTAGGGCTTTCCACCAGAATTTTTTCCGATTTTTCCGATTAATAACTTCGGAGAAATTGGCATTTGAAAATTTGAAAATGACTATTTTTACCCCGGTCTCCCCTATAAATTTTGTTTTCCATTTTTGCGATGTGGAAATATTCTGATTCATTTAAACCGAGATAGGGAGCTAAATTGTTTTTTTTTTGTAAATTCATTTAAAAATTCTTTTAAAATTGATTAATTTTCTGATTTCTGAGAGTTTTGAAATAAAAATCGGGGTTTGTTTAATTTTTATTTCTCAGAATTTTAGAGAAAATTTTATCTTAATATTAACAACGACATGCATTCATCCCTAGAGCATTATTAAACTGTATTATTATAAAATGCATTTAATTTTTATCAAGACCCTCATTCATGTTAGGAGTTGATTTGTAGAATTATCATGCCACTGATAAGGAGGTTGTTTTTATTGATGATTATTGATTGATAATATTAATCAAAGTTTTTGCAGCTGCATTGAGTTAAAAATTAAAAAAATGAATGGAAATTTTCATTCCAAACAAAAAACTTTTCAATAGAATTTTTATTTCAAAATTTAGAGCAGAACTCACAAATTAAAATCTCAAGAACTTATAAATAAATGGCTCTTTGTCTTTCTTTTTAGGCATAACACATTTCTGTGCTATAATTAATCCACCGCAGTCGTGTATCCTGGCCACTGGAGGCACAGAGAAGCGACTAATTCCCGACGAAGAAGCAGAGAAGGGGTGAGTTTCTTATTATTTTATCAATCAAATAAGCTAAATTATCTTTAAAAAAAACTCTTCAACATTTTTTTTATTGTTTAAAGTTTCCGCGTTGTTGATGTTATGGCGGCAACCCTCAGTTGCGACCACAGACTCGTCGATGGGGCCATTGGAGCCAACTGGCTTAAGCTCTTCCGCCAATATCTGGAGGATCCAAATACGATGCTCCTGTAAATATGTTACATAAACTTCCCGCGCAGTGTGTTCACGACAACTTTTCATCACCCCCCAGTAAAAGAAAAACAATTCAAATCTCATTTTTGCCTTTTTTGTTGCAAGAAAGAATGAAATGAGTTGGAAAATTCCTTTAGAGAGGGTTTCTAGAAAATCGCAAAAACAAAGGATTTGCAAAGTGTTTTAGCCCCCCCCGGAAGAAAATCACTTAATTTTTTTTTTGACCAGCGAGATATTTGCATTAGATATTATATATACAGTGACTAGGTGGCGTAATGTTATAGAAGAGAAAAAAAGAAATGAGAAGCGTATTAGAATTTGATTTTTTTGCGTAGGAGACAAGAAAGAGTTTTTAATTTTGATCTGTGAACCGAATTGTCTGAAAGACCCTTTAGAAAGAAAAAAAGATTTTGAATTATATTGGAGGATATTCTTTATTGGATGTTATTATTTTGTATAAAAAAATATAATTTAAAAATAAAAAGATCATCGAAGAGTCACTCACACGGAAGTTTTATCTTTTCATTATGATTTTTTTATTATTCGCCTAAAAGCTATTCAGTACAGAATAAAAAGAAGAAACAGCTGGAAACTATTTTTTTTTATTCTCAAAATTATTCTTCTTGTTTTATTTTCTACATATCGATGGCTACATTGTAAAAACGGCTAAGTTGGCTAACTTTGTATGGGATCCGAACCAACTTAGCCGTTTTTACAAGAATATCGAGCGCTACATTGTTAAAACGGCTAAGTCGGCTAAGTCGGCTAACTTTGTATGGGATCCGAATCGATTTAACCGTTTTTTACAATGTAGCGCTCGATATTCTTGCCCATTTCTTTGCTATTTTTTTTAAACTCAAGAAAAAATCCTCCATTTACTATGAACCAGCTGCTTTCCTCTTTTACTCCCTCAATTTGAATTTATTTGTCGTAAATTGAAGGATTAACATGCAAAATGAAAGTACGGATTTGCATGGGTTGAATGGTGATGTCCCACTTGGCGGAATCATCAGGCAACTCCTTGGCAGGTTCCTCTGAAGGCTTTCCTTCGTCGATGATCGTAACTCCCTTAACTTGTGGCGTCTCCGTTACTGTTTCACGTTTACGCTTCAAAATTTCATTCGTGAAGACAAAACCCTTTGATTCAGGCTTGAACCGGAAGCGTGTCTTTTCGGACTCCTCGAGAAGTTGATTTCCATCCAGAGTCATCTCTTCCAGACTATTTATATCGAAAATACCTCCAAAGACATCCTTAAAGTTGAAAGTGACGCTCTTTGAGTACTCCGCATCGTCGTTCTGCTCGAGAATGTGTTCGAAACGAAGAAGGAAACTCAGTTCCTTCCATGGCTCCAGAGTTAGGAGTTTAACATTCTGTGGCAGAGAAAGAGCTACTCCAGACCAGAGATGACTGTAAGTCTTGCGCCAGTCTTCGTAGTCAAAAGACGTTACATCACTGAAGAAGAGCCATGGTGAGAGGAGTTTCTCAGCCTGAAGGAACCTCTCCCTGGCTGCCATTGATGGAACACTGCCGTCTAGTTTACCAAAGATCAGGAAATGTTTACCCCTAACAGGATACGATTGATTGAGAGCTTCAGCAACACCAAAAGCATCATCGTGCAACAGACGTCGCTGAACCATAAGCTCCAGTGCTCCATCCTGCAGGCTACTTCCACCCTGTGCTCGATCATTCATAATCGCCAACCTCCTCTGTCCATCCTCAATGGCAATATTCGTCGTAACAGGATAGTAGTTTCCAGCAATTTCCTCCTGTAGTTGCAAATTCCACGTTTCCCGATGATCTCGTACGCGCTTTATCATCTCCCGTCCATTGGAGTCCGTGTAGAAGACATTGGAACTCTGAATGTCACTCACGAAGCGCGATACAACTTCCTTACCAACTCCATCATCAACGGGAATTGACCCAACAAGCCATTCAAATTCCACATAGTTGTAATCTCGATAGATACGCACAACCTGACTGATCCAGTCGTTGAATGTCTGATGTACTTCTTCAACAACAGGCCCCTTGATGACTTTCACGTTAACATGATCCGTTACCCATCTCTCTGTACTATTGGGACGGAAGATATAGGCCCCTGAGCTCCTATTCTTAAACACACGATTGTCCCCCACGGCTCCTTCGTAGTAGAAGAAGTTCTGAGAGAGCTTATGCTCCGAACCGTCTTCCAAGGAAATGCTACTCAGGAAGCCTTTGGAGTCAAATCCAACGCTAAAGTACTTATTTCCAATTGAGACAACATTGCTATTGCGAGGAGGTTTCTGTGGTTCATCGCTACTCATCTGGGCATTGTTAGCCACTAAGACTACCTCTGGGATATCTCTGAAGAGTACACGTGGAGTATTGAGCATCCTAGCTGGTTTGCGAACAATGAAGAAGGACTTGTAGCCAATGGGCGGGAGTTCAGTGGCAAGGAAGACAAGCTCAAATCCTGCTGCCTTATCGGGATGCAGAGCAGTTACTTGCGGTGGAACGGAAATGATCTGATGCGGAATGGGAACAGATCTGTAGTCTGTGACTTCGTACTCAAAGCTTCCGTCAACGGGAACACGAATATAGTGGAAGACCGAGTGAGCTAGAGCATTGTAGACGGTGACCATGAACTTGTCGCGTGTTTCGGAAATTTCGCAAGCAGAAACATTTAGTAGGAGGCAGGAATCAAAGTCAAACGTGAAGAGTGGCTCTGGAGACGTTGCTTCATCCTTGTAGCGTGCAGAGCCATGTTCATTCTCTGGGGGTTTATCCGTATTTGTTTGACGGCGTGTAAGCTGATTCAGTACAATCTTGGCTGAGTATGAGCAAGCTTTGAGGGCTGAATAGATCTGAACTGTGTAGTCTTGGGTAACGTGCTCTTTTGATGTTCCCGTAATGGCGTCATGATGTTGCAGCACACCCATAACTTCACTCAAGTAGTCCAGATGAACACGAAGGGATTTGTCTTCTTTTTTCGGAGCAAGCGACGTCAGCTGCTTGCAGATTTGTAGGAAACTATTTCCCATCCTCTCCAAGCGCTTCAGAGCGGGTTTTGACGTGAAGTAACCCGTCCAGAAGGCATGAGGATCAGAGGCATATGGGATAAAGTCATCAGTCTTTGTTGGCCAAGCTATCTGAGCATCATGAAGAGATTTCAGGTAACAACTAGGCGTTGAGTACACCAAATTGAAGTTTGACCCATTCTTCTGAGCTTCATTACCGTATCTACAATCAGAGATAAGAGGAGTTAGAAGAACAGAACTCTCTTTTAAGGGATTAGAGAAAAATGGATTGCATGCTAAATGAGAAAGTTGAGTGGGCTCACTTAATCAACTTATCGAGATTCTTGAACCACATATTGGCATCTTGGTAGTTGAAGTCTTCACCCATTGTGAGGATGAGATTATTTGTGCGATACTTCCATCGCATTTTGTTCAAGTAGGACTCAAAGGCTATAAGCTAAGCAAAACAGGGTTAAAAGCTTTCATCTAACAATTTTAGCGCGAAGCTTCATAATTTCTCAACACTTCTTCCCAAACTTCTCATTTAGCAAACAACCTTGATAATGAGTTCTTAGCTACCTGATCAACTTATCCAAGTTCTTAAAGTAAACATTAGCATCCATGTACGTGAAATCCCCGCCACTTGTGATTATTACATTATTGGTGCGATAGTTCATTGATTGCACTTGAACATACTCGAAGAATGCTCTCAACTGAAGACACACAATAAAAATATAAGAAAAGCTTCAGTTAAGACTTTGTTAAGGGATCAACATTTTAGGGAAGAGTGTAGGAAATCAGAAACTTCTTCTTGAGTGCAACTCAAACTAAATCCTTACCTTTGAATCAATGTTGTAGTCCCGGCTACGACGATCATCGATCATTGGTTCATCAGAACAGAGGATATCGAAGCAGAATCCCGGTGGGGGACCGTAATTGTTGAAGAGGACACCAGTAAAGAGATCAGCAGCCTCTCCGAGATTGGCGCTTCCTCGCCAAATCATTTCCGCTTCGCTCTTTTCCAAACGATGCGTTTTATCTGTACAACAGAGTATTTAATTTAAGAATCATTAAGAATAAATTGAACCTTAATTGACAGCAATTAACCTTGATAGTCCAAACGACCGAAGAACATCCCATCGTAACCCATCTGTGCGAAGAGAGATGCCATTTCGCGCGTGTGGCCAAATGGATCAATCTGCCAGCCTACACGTGGTCTTGCGCATTTGCCAAAGGTGTCATTGAGGAGTCTTTAATTACAAAATGCACCAAGAAACATCATTATTAATCATATGGTAAATGTGCAACAGCCACAAAAATGCAGCCAACGGTTAATTTCTCATTCAAATGCTTTCCTCTCATTCACAACAATATAAAGTTGCAATGATGTTAAAGATGTGATAAGAAAATGACTATGAGCTCAAAATTCAAATTACCGTGCAGAATGTCTGGCCTTATAAAATGTTTGAAATGAAAATTTCATGGAAATTAAAGGATTTGCAAAAGGTACTTTTTGCATCGAGATCAAGATCATGATCTTGAGTTCAAGACTGTGATCAATGAAAACAAAATGAATAATTAGTTTAGTTAGGAGAAAGATGATGTCCTGAATTTTCTTCGGAAAATCTTTTTATATTTCTATGCTAATGCCTTAGAGGTTTGGAAGAGATTATGTTGCAGAGGAAAGGAAAAAAAGACAAACAGAATACGTGTAGGATCAGCTCGAAAAATGATGGAAATTGAGTTGCAAACTAAAAAAAATTTAGCAAAGCTGCAATTTCTAATCAGACGGTAGATTTCTTTTACAAGCTACCAAGTCAGTAAAGAAATAAAAGATTAAGTAAAGTAGCACAACATTTACCTTTTCCTTAAAAATTATATCAAATATTTAACATTTTTATTAATGACTCTGTTAAGCAATTAAAATTTTTTAAATATAAATTTTTTTGGAATATAAAATTTTTTTAAATAAAAATGTTGAGTATTTTCCTTAACTTTTTTTTTTTATTTTAGGATCCCATAGTTTTTATTCTAAAAAAGCTAAAAAGATTGATATAAAAAAATAATTTGCACGACTGGGATCCAGGTATTTCTCTTTTTTTTTTAACATTTGCAATTTTTGCATTTTTTTTTTATTATAATTTTTTTTTCTTACAATTTTTATATTTTGTATTCTATTTTTTCCTTTTGTAATTTTTATTTCTTCTTGCTATTGCTCAGTTTTTATACATTTTTTTCTTTTACAACAAATATTGTAAGAGAGACAGACGCTAAATATTTGTTGCAAAAATAAATAATAAATAATAAAAAAAAATTATTCAAATTCAAATAAAAAAAAAACTTTTAAACGAATGCTCTAAATACTGCAAAACTTCCCTTGAAACTTTGAAATTTACAATAAAACAGCTACAATTTTTCATTCCTAAACCGAGTAGATAATAAAGTGAATTAAATTGAGCTGCTTGAAGTCATTTTGATGTTGCTCACCAAGTTTACACATAAATAAGACACATTGAATTTTAGCAAAATGCTCGAATCTCACCTCAATCCATAAGTAAATTGATCGATGACTGATTGGTAGTGCACGGTGGCCTCATCATTCATACTCCATGCACCACCGATAAACTCCAAACGACCCTCCTCAACGAGCTGTCGCACTTGCTCACGGAGTTCGGGGGTCTGTTCCTTCCACCATTTGAAGAAGAAGGCCGACTCGACGTAGATGAAACGGCGCTGAGGATCGGCAAGGAGGGCTTGAATGACTGAATCCAGAATGTACTGGACACCAGCCTTCTGGATCAACGTCCGACTGCCGTAGTAGTATTGATCCACCGTCTTGAGCCATCCCACGTCGTCATGTGTGTGAGGGACTATGTGGACATTGATCCGATTGGGATCGAGTTTCGGGCAACTCTGGAAAGGCATTTTGATTCTTATTTTCCCTCTTTTTGCTCTGCTTGTACCGCGAGGAGTTAGCCAATCAATATGCTAATGAACTCCCGACATGTGGATGTTTTTGACCTTACCTCATAGCCGCACTTGGGGGGTGATCGAGAGCGAAGTTTTGAGAGAATTCGATCACGTCTTGCCTTAGGACGACACTCAATGGCACCAAAGATTGCCAGGACGAGGCAGAGGTAAAGGATAAAGCGCATGGCGAATCCTTTTCAAAACTCACCAAACACACGCACACAAAAATTTTCCTTTTTTTCTGAATTTCCCAACAGAGCACTTCCAAGTCGTCCGTCCAGTCGGAGTGATCAGCGACAACTAAAGATGAGCTCTGCAGCTTGTCGCCGCAGCGGAACGTAATTAAAGTGCTTTGTTGACACAATTGACTCCCAAAGCCAGTGGATGTGGAGTCTCTCACAGATGATCATCACAACACTAATGCTGTTGCCCATCCAGAGACAGCTGTACTGGATGTGCTGGACATACAGTACTGATCACAAGTGTCCCCCAAACATAATCAACCATTTCAATCTCTATTAAAAACATTTAATAAAAAACATTAAGTCATCAAGGGAATTTCTTTTACTCATAAAACAGCTTTGAAGATTAAGTGTGACAAATTCCTTTAACTCTTTAACTTACAGTGTTGTGCAAAATAATTGCACCAGGAAAAAGAGATAATTTATTCTTAAAATCTCATAGAATGGAAAAAAATATTCAAGGAAATAATCCAGATTTTCCAAATTTCTTCTTTACTAATTCCTTTCTGAATTAATTAAAAAGAAATTAAAATTAATAATAATCCGTCCAATTTCTTCTCGCACTGTACAAAAAAATCAAGAGTAAGCAAAAACAAGAGAAGAAGAAAGAGAGAAAGAGAGAGATCGTGAGACTGAAGATAAGAGATTTGTTTATAAATTTTCATCACAACGACTTGACCCACCGAGTGGCCGATTAAGCTCATCTCCATGCCCATAAAGTTCTTTCTTTATCACAGCCATTGTTGCTAAAACGGGTAGTCGCGTCGTCTTAAAATTTCCTCAATGATACGCTCGTTCAATTTGTTTCCTCTCTAATCCTCCTCTTTATAAGAAGTAGTCTTGTTCGCGAGAAAAGCATGAGAAGATCATAAAAATGCTTTGTATTTGAGAAAGTTGCAGCAAATGCTAAACTATAAATAGGTTGTTCGTGAGGAGTTTTTAGCAAACACTCTAAATTGCCGGGTCATTTTGCATCTTATCAGTTCACGTGGACAATGAGCCAAGTGGACAGAATGTTATCAAGTTATTCATATTCATATGGGGCTCAACAATATCTTGTGAACATTCTTAGTGAGAAAAAAATCTTTGAATCGCTATAAAAAGGAAATTTTATGGAAAATCGTGGAAATTTTAGCACATTGGTTGTTATTTTTAAATAAAAGAAACAAAGAATTTGTGAAGAAATATTTTTTGGATCACCAAAGCCTCTTTATATTGATCCGTATACCATGATACATCTTTGTGAGAGGGGTAGAACCTAATCAGATTTCTTAGTTTAAAATAATACATAGATAAATAAATTACCTTATTTAATTCCAGTGGAAAAAAGTCATTCTGGTTTTATGGTGACTTTATGCTCTAAAATGTAATAATAAACAATATACATAATGCTTTCCAATATTATTATAACAGCTTCAAAATGAATAAGCTTCTTCTTTTTTTTTCTGAATAGGGGAGACCGGGGCTAATAAAGTCACTTAAGGGTTTGGAAAAAGCTTAAAATATCATATTTCCTAGCTAGATAGAACAAAATGATCTGAAAAAGAGTTGTAGGGCAGTAAATTTCCTAAAGAAATGAGCTATTCATTTCGCTTTAACTGTTTGGGAAATATGATATTTTGAGCTTTTTCTAAACCCTTAAGTGACTTTTTTAACCCCGGTCTCCCCTACATTTTATTGCATTTTTTATGCACATTTTCTTTTTTCTCTTATCTCATTTTCTAAGCAATGGAAAGTCATAAAATTAGTAAGTCAATTATTTGATTGAAAATTTTCTGAGAAATAATTCAAAAAAATAAAGAAAAAGCGCAAAATAAGATTAATTAATTACAAATAACGTTGTTCTTTTAATTTGTTTCCCCTCTTTATTTAAAAAAGAAATATAAAACACGGAGAAACACTCTAATTTGCATAATTAAATTGAAAGAAATACAGCTTAAATGTTCTTTCTAAGCATCCGAACTAAGCTACTTAATTATGCTATGTCAAAGTTAAAAGATTAATTTAAATAAATCTCTTTTAGAAAAAATCACTTCCAAATAAAATAAAGTGAAAAGTTCTTTCTCAGACTAATGAATAGGTATAAAATTCTATGAATAACAAATTTATTAATTCCGGAGGAAATTATCATAAAAATAATCTCCTGAATATTCATTGTTAAACACCTGAAGACTCTTCGCATATGGAAGAAAATCCCGCTTTTTGGTGAAGAAAAAAAAAAGACTTGTGATCTAGCCAGAAAAGTTCCCCATATCTTTTGTTGACATTGGCAAGGTAATCATACTCATTTGCGATTAATTGCCCGCGATACGATTGCCAATATTGAGGGTGTCCACGACACATTTGGTGGATCACGAGAGGTGTCCCCGTCAGGTGTTCGGTGGAATATTTTTGTGGCTGAGGAAATGCTTCGAGTGGGTTGTCCAAAAAAAAATCACGAGAATGAACCTAAATTTATCTCCAAACACTTCACCCAGAAAAAGCTCCACAAAGATTAGCCTCAATTTGCGCTTCTTTCGCCATAAACAGCTTTTTTGGTTTTATATTGGTGGTGGAAGCAATGGGAATGATAAGTGATAAGCGCGTCGATTGAGCAAAGCATAGGGATAAGACTTCAATTCTTAGTCTGTTGTAACAAATTGATGTGAGATTTGCGCTTCAAAATTTGCTTCGTTGAAAGAATTTATTTTTATTTGTAAAGTTTTTTTTTTTTTGGGAAAGTTTGGGTGGGTGGTTTGTGGTGGTGAAAGATAAAGATAAAATTGTAGATTACACACACGTCAAAATTCACTTATCGCAGGTACTTGTCTGAGAAATGGCAACTGATAGTGCGTGATAAGGTAGCTCGTAGCGAACGGAACCCATCGAGAGTGCCGCAGTTTCGTGGAGGTGCTTTGAGAAAATGCGTTAAAAAAATTTCCGTGAGCGTGTGGGTTGGTTTGAAAAATTTGCAGAATATTCAGTTGATGGAGAAGGGGGGTGCTAATGTGGCAAAAATGGTGGACGGGAGGGTCCTGCTGAATCCTACAACAGCAGGAACGTCGCAGATGTCACAGGGCCCATCAAATGTGGCCACAGTGAGCTTCAGCAATCATCCAAGACATCACAGTTCCTACCCGGAAAAGGGCTATCGTGGCAATCATGCCCATCATGGTAGTGGAGTAGTCAATCCTGGCTACGTGGGAAGTTCTACAACAATCCGCAGTGAGAGCACACCCAGTGTCCAGTGAGATTTTATTCACCTTAATCCTTATTTAGTGCCAGAGATCGGTGCAAATGTATATGAGTCAGCTTTGTAGATTGCACGGGGAAAACCTCTTCATTCAAGAAAGAAATTCCTCAACCTACTGCAATGATCCCTGGCACCATCAGAATAAGAACTCTATAAAACTTTGTGCTTCAATTTATGTTGATTTTTTTCCCAACAGAGTTGTGAGGGAGCAATATTGGACGTGGTTCGTGAATTGGTCACGTCGTGAAAGGATTCTCTTCCTCGTAGTCACAATCCTCATTCTAATCGTCCTGGCTCTCGTTCTTCTGGTATCTCTCATCCATAGAAAAGAAGACCTGACTGTCTCCCCACCTGGATCGTGGTTCAGTTGGTCACTTTAGCTATGTATAGATATTATTAAGTGAAAACACCCAAGAAAGCTTCAATAAATTCATAATTTGAGCTTTCCCCTCGAAGTGTGGACATGAGCCACTCGAAAAATGACACAGAATATAATTTCAAGCTTCTCTTGGAATTTTTCTTGTAAATATAAAAGTATTTCCTCAATCCAGATTGTGCTTCATAAATTTACAGCCAAAGACATTGAGCCATAGCTCCAAAAAATTATGCTTTTTCCTTTGAACAGACAAAACAATGTAATACCGATTTTACAAAATATTTTGTAAAAAATATTTAGAATTTCAACACATACCCTTATCATTACATTAAATTTAGGTAGTTTAAGTGACCATATCAGTTTTCGATTATTTTTTTGCCAATCATTGTGATTGGTTGAGAAAAGAGCAAAATCTATAATGTATATAATTTAGTATTGTAAAAAAAGTTTACTGTTAATACATTTTTTTATGATTTTACTAATAAAGTATCTTTTCGAACTTCGTGAATTTCATTTTAGATTATTAAGGATGAAAAAGATAATATTGCATCATTTAATGTATTTTTAAGGCTATAAAAATATGAAAATTATGAGATTGTTCACTTAACTTTTCCAAATTAGTCTCTGAGTTATCTAACTTATGTACAGCGATGTTTAATGAATTCACAAAACAAAGGGTTTGAGTTAAAAACGTTACATTTTGCGTTTTTTTTTTCAATTTAAGGTGAATTCTCTAACTTACCTAAAAATCGAGAACTATAGGATTTCTTTTGTTCTCATGCCATAAGTAAAGACTTTACCACCAGAGTTTTCTTCTTTTATTGATTTCTTGGGAGTATGAATTACCCTGAATATCTTCCACGAACAACCATATAGTAATACAAGAAGTTGAACATCTCATTTTTTACTTCCTCACGTTGGCGATATAGTTTTCAACAAAGCAATGTAGGAACCTGCAGTTTGGACAATCTGCAGAAACAATAAAGAAATAAATGAAGAAAATTTCTTAAAACGTAAAAATCTAAAAGGTATAGCTAACCGCTGAGAAAGTAGTTAGTGCCAGCTGAAAGATTCCCATTTGAAAGGTAAATCCTTTCCTGGAGCGCATCATGCAAACAATCATCAACTTCCTCTGCTCGGGGGATGCAAGATACCACTCTGAGTTGTAGATCCCTTCAAGGAGTTCCTGACTACGACCCGTGAGAACTTCTCCGCTGTAAGTTAGAATAAAGATTTGTCCCACAGCTGCGCTACTTATTCCCACGAACGCAATGGTGACAATCAAGCTGTTTACCTAGAAGAAAATTATTTTTGTGGAGAGATTGCAGAAAAAGTCAAAATCTTATCCCGTTGAAAGATTTTACCACCATGAGCGTATAGACGCACGTACAAATGACGATGGAGTCAAAAAGAACAAATGGGAGAATTGCAGATCGAACAAGATCCTGAAGAATAGCACAAGCATTGAGGATCTCGTTGTGGTAGTCAATGATTGAGGAGACTTCCTTCTTGAACTTGTTGTTTACTTCTCCCGAATTACCAGGTACTGTAAAATGAACAGCCTGGAAGCGTTGGCGGATTATTCGAAAATGACCAGAAAGGTAAAAGCAGCTCTCAAGGTAGTACGAATCAAAACCGCAACCACCAATGACACACATTGCTGTGATGGAGTAATAAATAATCGTGAGAATTTCATATCCCGGAGTAGTTTGCATGATTGCAATGTTTGTTATGTTGTAGGGTGCTATCCATGTTGTATTTCCTGTTACGTACTTTTCATACACAGACACAGCAGGAGGGAGAAGTAACCACCTTAAGAAAGAAAACGTAGTGAAGATAAGTCTCGAAAAAAAACCTTTTTTTTTTAATTTAAATAATGTTTTCATTTCTTCGCGATGATTATGATTAAAAGTGATAACAGCATGAACAAAAAAAAAAGAATTTTCGACCTTTAATCTCGTTAACTCATGTGCGAGTAAAAATTAATCCTTCCCTTTGATTTAGATAATGGGCACACACAATTGGGCTACACCTCAAATGCAATTCAATAGGAATTGTTTAAATATTTCTTCGTTTGCTCATACCAAGAAATCCCCGCGATGAGACTCAGACAGTTGAGGAACGAAACGATATTTATGAAGGATTTGTGCTCCATCAAATGCTGCTTTTCCGTCTTTTTCGCTAAAAGAAAATACTTTTTGATATTTTCCCAATGAAAGGATTTTCTGAAGAACCTTACGGATGTTCCACATATCAATCATTCGACGATAGAAAGCCCCCATCCTCACAATCTTTCTTTGCAACGAAGTGATCTTGAAGGAATTAACTGTAACACCACAAACAACAGTTGAGCATGAAACCATGAGCGGGATATCCGGGTGTTTATCGTAGACATTAGTAATAAGGCTGAGTAGCATAACTTTCTGCAGGACACTATTCACCATAGCCCAAGATTTAAGGATTACAGTGTTACCGTTGCGGTCAAGAGAAAATCCGTGCAGTTTTAACAAGAACTTTGCATGAGAAAAAAAATTAGGGTCCTCCATTACGCCCTTCTAGAAAAAAAAAACTATGGTGGCGACACGAAGAATCTTCTGGTTTTATATGGGAAGAACGTATCGAATTAAAATTTCATTACTCATTCAGATATTCCGAAGGAACCTAAATAATTATAGTATGACACATCGTATTACAGTGAAAGGGGATTATTATACGTATTAGATTAACTTGCTTGGCGTTCCTATCGTCGCGATATTGTTATCGCTCGTGGCTTCAAAAAATCACACGCCTCTATTTTTCCCAGCTCATCCGTTAGCATTTTCACGGCAATAAATTAGGGGAATTATGTACAAGTATTTGCTGTACTTTTTCAATGACTTTTAATTGAAAATAAATATTGAATTTTATGTAATATTTAGAGTTCTTATTCATAGAGAATCTAAGACAATTTAATCCATTAGATTTTTTAATTATTTGTATAATTTGAATAATTCAAAACCCAAAAAATTAGTCGTTTTTAAACATTTTTGAATGATTTTTCCACTCTTTTGAGAAACTTAAAATATTATTTAAACTGTTACAAATATAAAAAAAACATTCTTTGCAAAGAAATAGGATGGGCCGTTTCTTAGACTAATTATAGATTCCTTTGCGTCTAATACGCTTCGTATCCCTAAGCTCTCTATAAAATCCAAAATATTCATTCAATTTCCTTATCATATGTAATAATAAGAAGAAGTCATGGAAGATCCGACTTTCTTTTCTCATGCAAAGTTTTTGCTGAAATTTCATGGATTTTCTCTTAAACAAAATGGAAATACGACAGTTTTTAAATCTTGGGCTCTACTTAACAGTGTTCTTCAGAAAGCAATGCTTGTTACTCTCATAATCAGCGTTTGCAATAAATATCCAGATATTCCGCTCATGGTTTCTTCTTCATCCGTTGTTTGTGGTATCACGGTGAATTCATTTAAAATAACTACCTTGCATAGAAAGATTGTGCGGATGGGAGCTTTTTATAGTCGGATGATTAATATGTGGAGCATCCGTAAGGTTCTTCAGAAAATCCTTTCAATGAGAAAATATCAAAAAGTATTTTCTTTTAGCGAAAAAGACGGAAAAGCAGCATTTGATGGAGCACAAATCCTTCACAAATATTGTTTCATTCCTCAACTGTCTGAGTCTCATCGCAGGGATTTCTTGGTATGAGCAAACGAAGAAGTATTTAAACATTTGCAGTAGAATTGCAAACTCCAAATGTATCCGTGACGCCAAAAAATGTATCCGTGACGATTAAAAATGCATCCGTGACGTTTTAAAATTTATCCGTGACGATCAAAAAATGTATCCGTGACGCCAAAAAATATATCCGTGACGCCAAAAAATGTATCAGTGACGTCAAAAAAATTATCCTTGACGATTAAAAATGCATCCGAACGCTAAAAATGTATCCGTGACGGTTAAAATTTATCCATGACGATCAAATTTCTATTTTGTTAGTTTTAGAGTGAAAATGAATGAATTTTGAGATCTTTTTAGCGAATAATCCAATAATCCGAAGATCCGAAGATTTTCCTTGATTTTCCATAAACAATCAACAGTCGATTTATTCATTATCTAAAATTTGTTGTCTAATTTTTTGTTGATATTTATAGATTATATTAGTTGGTGTTAGTGATCGCAAGTGGACTGTATATTTATATTTTATTTCCAAAATTATTCTACGGTGTGGGTGGGTGGCGAGGATGGCAATTGTAAGCAAATGAGGTCCAATGGCGAAAGTATGTGAGGGATTCTGCAATAAATTGTTCTAATTAAATTATTTCTAAATGTGCTACAAATGATTTTTACCTATTTTAATAGCTAGCCGCTATTTGTCCCTTCACGCCTTCCTTTCTCTTGCGTTAAATCCTATTTAAATTAATTCTAATTAGCTACATTCGTTCATTATAATATATTATCTACCATTTTTACCTTTCTTCAATCAGCTATCTTAATCACTCAATATTTTTGCCATCCTTTGGCGCCGACAAATTCCTATGAAATCATTTAAACTATTACTACATATTCTTCATTTTTTTACATAGATATTTTCAAATTACTTACTTTTTTTATATGATTTTCACAAATTTCATTAGCGTCTCTTTGACTTCACTACTTTTTCTCTGCAAGAATACGCCTACTGCCATTAACTATAAACTAAAACCTATCAATTTCCCCAAAGGAACTATAAGGGGCTATTCAATCCTCAACAGTTGGTGTTCCACTTCGTTGCAAACACCAAGTATTTCTCTATAGAAGCTTGAAAAAAATATTGAAAAAAAATTATTAGCTCTTTCTTTTATCTGTAAGAGGACAAACCATTTCTTTTTTATTAATTCAAAATATAACCAAACGCCGTAATCAAAATATTTTTATATGATAAAGTCCGTTTCAATATTGAAAATAAACATCTTCTTGAATATTACAAGTAACTCACATTTGCCCGGGGGCTTCAACAAACTGTTGTAATATAAAAAAAAAAATTTCTCGTCATTTCTCAACAAAGATTGGCTCAAAAGGAGAACACCCTTTTTAATTTTTATGACTGGAAGCTGGTGGTGCCATCTAACAATTGTGCAGCATGAAGACTTTCGGTTGTCCCTTCTATATAAATCTATATTGTACTTAAAGGTGTTGCGCAATTGTGTGTGCCCACTATCTAAATCATAGGGAAGGATTAATTTTTAAGCTGACGAGATTGAATGTCAAAAATTCCTTTTTTTTGTTGATGCTGTTATCACTTCTAATCATAATCATCACGAAAAAATGGAAACATTATTTAGATTTCTTAAAAAGAATTAAAAAGCTTATCTTCATTATATTTTTCTTCTTTAGGTGGATATTACTGCCTCCAGCTTTATCTGTATATGAAAAGTACGTAACAGGAAATACAACATGGATAGCGCCGTACAACATAACAAACATTGCAGTCATGCAGGCTACTCCAGGATATGAAATCTTCACAATTGTCTACTATTTAGTTACATCAATATGTGCCATCGGTGGTTGTGGTTTTGATTCTTACTACCTGGAAAGCTGCTTTTACCTTTCTGGACATTTTCGAATAATCCGCCAACGCTTCCAGGCAATTCAATACACAGTTTTGAAAGAAAACAACAACAAATTCAAGAAGGAAATCTCCTCAATCATTGACTACCACAACGAGATCCTCAATTCTTGTGCTGTTCTTCAGGATCTTGTTCGATCAGCGATCTTTCCATTTGTTCTCTTTGATTCTATCCTTATTTGTACATGCGTCTATACGCTCATGATGGTAAAAATTTAACTCTTATTTCTCTTCCAGATTTTTTTTTAGTAAAGAATGTGATTCTTATAGGTAAATAGCCTGATCGTCACAATTGCGTTCGTAGGACTAACAACAGCTGCACTTGGACAAATTTTTATTCTAACTTACAGCGGAGAAGTTCTCACGGGTCGTAGTCAGGAACTCCTTGAAGGGATCTACAATTCAGAGTGGTATCTTGCATCCCCTCAGCAGAGGAAGTTGATGATTGTTTGCATGATGCGCTCCAGGAAAGGATTTACCTTTCAAATGGGAATCTTTCAGCTGGCACTAACTACCCTATCAGCGGTTTGCAAAGTTCTTTTGATTTTAAAATTTCAATGCTTTTTTTTACAATTATTTATTGTTTTTTTGCAGATCGTTCAAACTGCAGGTTCTTACATTGCTTTATTGAAAACTTTATCATAAAATGTTCACCTAAATCAGCTAATTTATCGTACAGAATATATTGTTCTTAAACAAAGCGGACATAAGTGTGAAAATGAATAAAATCTATTTTTGGTAAAAATCAAGTCTTTTTGTAGTGATCTCTTCAATAGGTAAAATCTATATAATAAAGAAAGGATTTCGCGTCTGCTATGCATTTCTACACCATTAATACCTTAATAACTTTATTTTGTGTTTGCTTAAATGCGTTTTCATCACTAATTGATTTTCTTATTAATTAAAAAAGCTAGCAATATTTAATGTTGATTTAATTTTATGCAGATTAAAAAAAAAGCTTTTCCCACTATCTCTTAGAGAATTTTATTCTCAAAGTTGAACATGCAAATTAGACATGGAACTTAATATTAGTTGGTATACCACAATCGTGGCATACCAAGTATTGTAATCGTCGGAAAAACCGACCACCTCAGATCGGGCTCAAACTTGGTATGAGCACGTTTTAGACATCCCACATTACAAAAATGGTGGTGGAAAATTTTTGATCCGGCCGGCCTGCCGGCCTTCCGGCCGGCCGGTGGTCCAAACTTTGCCTTATATCTCGAGAACGGTAACAGATAGAGACTTCCGGTTTGAAATTTTCTATAGAAATGTGGGTGTAAAATTTCATTTTTTCACATTTTCAAAATTCAAAATGGCCGCCGTCCGCCATTTTGAAATACCGTTAACCACTTCCCTTATAGTTAGAGGTCTGAAATTTTAATATGTTGTAGTGCTCAGTGAGACGTTTTCATCGATAATTCATACTTGAAAATCGGTCAAGCGGTTTAGCAAATATGGCGGCCTAAAGCAAAAAGTGTTTTTTCGATATAACTCGAGAACGGCTTGACCGATTTTGACCATCTTGGTATCAAATGAAAGGTATTGAGAAGCCCTACAACTGTCTAAAACATTCCAAGTTCCAAAAATGGCCGCAAGAGGCGCTAAAATCAAAAACAAAAATTGCCTAACTTTAAGGGGCAATATCTCCGAATCCCCATCTTAGATTTCCTTGAATTTTTGATATGTTGTAGCCTGACTTAATATCTTTCACCAGCCCGAAAATGAAGAAAATCTATGTCGCCGTTTAGAAGATATGGCCATTTGAAAAATTCTTGAATTTGAAAAGTTCTAACAGCCATATCTCTTGAACGGATTGTCCGATTTGGCTCAACTTGGTATCAAATTAAAGGTTTTACAAAACTCTACAACTTTCTAGAACATCAGAAACCTCTAGAACTATTCCTTCTGGACAAAAAGTGCAAAAAACTGTTTTGGTAGAACAAAAATCTGCCATTTTGTGTTCTGGAGGTGACCTTGAAATGTATCGAAATATATGTCAGATTATAGCTTATTTCAATACCTTTCCATAACTAGTCAAGAAATTTCTGTAGGTCTTATAGAACTCCAGATATGAGCATTTTTATCTTTCATATTGATGAATTTCATAAAAAAAATCAACTTTGCCTACTAATTCTCCTCACAAATTAAATTACAACGCATAGACTGACCCATCCGCGTTGTGGTATACCAACTTTAATAACTGGACGCGTTATGATTGACTTTCATTGATATCCGCCTTAAAATAATTAGTATTTGATTTTCGCTCACTCTTTCATCTTTGGAAACATTTAAAAACTGCATAAATTTTGCCTAAAATTAGCATAAAAATTAGCCTTAATTATTGTGAAATTCTCGACTTGGTTCTAAGTTCCAAGAAGCAACAGGAAATCACCATTTCTCCAAATCTGAATTACAAATTCAACGTCGTTTTAATATAAAATGTCGGTGGTGGAAAAAGAATTTTAATTTTAGAACCATGTAGAAGAACACGAGGAATTTCTTTGCTTAAATTAAATTCTCAATATAGCCTTCCTGTCCTTGACTTAGCTGAAGAAGACCTCACGTGTCTTCCAGAGCTCCGTGTGAAAAGCTTTCAATTACCGTAAGATTGGTAGAATTATCCAATCCTTCAGCGTCTCCCAAACCATTCATTAAATGGCGTAAGGCACTGAACAAGTAGTGATTAAAAGACGAATGAGTGTAAGAAAAAGGAAGGTGATAATTATACGCTGAACTTCACCTGTCACTGCTGTAAGTCGAGCTTTGTGCAAACAATCGACTGATGAAAAGTTTTTAAAACATCAGGGGTTTAATACAATATTAGGAATAATTTCCAAGAAATCTGCTATCAGTCATAAATTGACTGTGATAACAAATCAACAAAAAATATGTATACCTATATGTACATTTACTTTGATATAAACAATTAGGAATTAGCAAGTAGATAAAGCTTTGGGCACAGAAAGTCTCTCCGTATTTTATTTTATTGTGTTTTTTGCCTAGGCAAACGAGTATTCTCGTGCCATTTTTTTCACTTTTTTTTAAAACTTGACACTTCTTTTCGCTGTGGATGTTTGAACTGATTTGAATTGCTTTATAAAGCAATCAAATCAGTTCAAACATCCAAAGCGAAAAGAAGTGTCAAGTTTAAAAAAAAGTGAAAAAAATGGCACGAGAATATTCGCGAGAATATTTGGCTGAGATCACGGAGGAGAAGAGCCGCGTAATTACGGAAGGGAAACTCCTCCAGGCGACGGTGAAGGTCTTCATCTCCAAAATTGAAGAATCGGAGGTGCACCCCGACGGTGAGATTTTCCAAATAAAAAATGAAGAAAAGAAGAAATTAAGTTTTTTTTTTTCAGTGAAGAGGTATCTCATCAAGAACTGGCGCAGGAGTTTGGGGAAGATTTTCAGAGCCCCTTAAAGAAATAAAAAAATAAATCCCCCCTCCCCAAGAAAATTGAAAAAATAAAATTAATTAAACTGGAATTTCCCCCCTTCTGCCCCCCCTTGAAATAAAAAAAATAAACAATAAACAATTACATTCCTTTTATTCATTTTATTCTCTCGCTGATTTTTTTCTCTTTTGGGTTTTTTTCTCGTTTTTTCTTCTCTGAGTCTTTTTTCTCGATTTTTTTCTCTTTCTCTCATTTATTGTTGTTTTTCCTCTTTATTGGTTCTCTCATTGGTTGGTTCTCTCATGGGTTGTTTCTCTTTTCCATTTTTTTTTAATTTTTATTTTCTTTGTGTTCTTATCTTCAAGTAAATATTTTTTTCTTTCTATTTATTAATCCAAATTAATTTATAGTAAATATAATACCCTAATGAAGGTTACGATCATCATCGAAAGCTCGGAAAAAGTATTTTCTTTAGGCACATTAACTAAAAAGCATGAACGATCATATAATTTAATAATTAAGAATTCAAGGCGTTCGCTAAATATTTTTTTCTTATCTCAAAAAATTTATCAGAAAAAAATTAGTTCCAATAAGAACAAAATAAACCTTTTTAAAATTATTCTATTGCTCATATTTCTAATAAAAAAAAATTGAAGAACTCGATTCTCTATTTTTGTGCCGTATAATCTCCTTTTCATCATTTTCTCGAAAGAAACTCGTAAATAATGAAAGTCTTCCATACCCTTAAATTACGTATAAAGCAGGTTGTTCTAAAGCAATCCTGTCCATTCGGTGTTAATTCTCTTAAAGAAAAGGATATCAGGGGGAAAAGAAAGTTCAACCAAATGAAAGATCCTAAATTCTTCTTTTATGCCAAATATTTTTTAAAAGCTCAAGGATATTCTCTCGATATCAATGGACAAACTTTAACTAAAAAAGCATGGGCAACATTTATTTTTTTTCATTCAAGAAGTTATGATAGTTCTTTGTGCGATAAGTGTGTGCTTTAAGTATCCAGAAGTCCAGTCAATGGTCACCACAGTTGCTGTAACCATTGGGCTTCTGATAAATAGCTTCAAAATAGCCACCGTTCATGCGAAAATTGATAAATTTGCAATTTTTTTCAAACAAATGGCTGGATTTTGGAACTATCGTGAGAAACTCCCTTTATTTTGTCTTTTCTTTCAATTAATTTAAAAAAAGAAATTCTTCTTTTAGCTCTGGAGCATGAAAAGGCTTTCCTTTTGACGCACAAAACCTTCACAAATCGTGTTTCAGTGATTAATTGTGTGTCGCTTTTAATGGGAATCTATTGGTAAGTGAGTTCTACAATAGATTCGTACAGTAATGCCATAATCAAATTATTGTAAAATTATTGAATAACCGAAAAATCTTTAGATTAAAAAGAACACAAGTTCTTAGTTGGTTAAACTTTCTTTAATTTTCATGAAAAAAAAATTTACTATATTCAAAAGCTTTCAACTTTAATTTGGATCATCTTTAAAACATAAGTTTTTATTCAAATTTTTTTTAAGGTGGCTGCTGATGCCTTTGTTCATTAACTTATACGAAACATCAACAACGGGGCATACAACGTGGGTACCAGCTTGGAATGTTACCTTTATTGAAATCCTTAAAATCAGTCCCGGTTTTGAAATTTTCGGTTTGATAAATTTCATCTCAACAACCCTCTGTGTCTACACTGGATGTGGTTTTGATTCGTACTTCTTAGAAAGCTGCTTCTACCTTTCGGGGCATTTTAAGATAATCCGAGAACGATTTAGAAGTATTAAATTTTCTTGCGAGAATCTTCACACGTCTTTTGTGCAGCAAAAAATTGCCTCGACAATTGAATATCATACAAAAATCCTCGAAGCCTGTGATGTCCTAGAGAGCATCGTTATAAGTGGAATATTTCCTTTTCTAATCCTCGATTCGATCCTTCTCTGCACGATTTTTTACACAGTTCTTATGGTGAGAATTAAGCGGCTCTTTTACTCTATCTTATTCAAATTAAATCGATTTATTTAAAATTTCTTTGTAGATTTCTGACATAATATACACGGTGGCTTTTTCGGGGTTACTCTGTGCTGGTTTAGCCCAAATTGGACTTTTAACATACAGCGGAAACTATCTCTACGACCGAAGCCAGGAAGTTATGTTCGGGATTTATGATTCAAATTGGTTTGAAGGATGTTCTGATCAAAGCAAATTAATTATTCCATCCCTTACAAGATCCAAAGATGGAAAAATCTTTAAAATGGGCTTCTTCAACCTCACACTTCTAACTTTTTCTTCTGTAAGTGTACCTACATTTGAATTGTTTCCTTACCATAAAATATGAAAATTGAATTATTTTTAGATGCTTCAAACTGCTGGATCGTACGTGGCTCTTCTGAAGTCTTTGGACATTAGAGGGTGAAATCTTATCCTACGAATTAAAATAAAACTCCGATTTTTAAACTATTTCTTAGAGTATGTATTTATTAAAATCCATCTCAATGTCTTATTGTATATAATGATAAATTTCTAATATTCAACATTATTACAAAAAAGCGAATTTTTGTAAAATAAGTAATACAAAGCCAATGCTACCAAAATGATTTCACATTGCTTTTGGATTATTTTTCTTTTCTCTTCTCTCAATAAAATATATATCACATAAAATAAGGTAATTTTCTTCATTTTTTTTAGTAACATGTGAAATGTTCTACAGATCTACTTTTAATTTGTAAAGGTAATATTACTTTCTAAGTTTTTTTTTGTAGCATTCTATATAGGTAGATTATTTAGTTAGAAATATAAAATGTTGGATAGAAAAGCATTAAAAAAAACAACTAAAAGTAAAATACCTAAAATTAAAAAAAAAAAATAATGAAAATATCTCTTAGGGTGCTGGTAAACTGGGGAGCAAGGAAAGGGTCCATAAATTCCAAAATCTCACCGCTATACGACTAATTCAGATTCTCTATCAAATTTTCTTTCTAATTCTTCGATTTTTGTATAAAAAACTCGATGCTTCTCATCCTACATCTCCCACCTTATTTTCTTTAGCTCTCCTCACTTAATGATAAATCAACTGACTAAACCTAAAGAATTTTCTTTTTCAAATTTTTATTCCTTGATTTTTTTTCATCTAATTTAATTGCATTTTATTTTTCATTAGCTTTTGTGCTTGAAAGTTTCCCTGGGAACCTGGCAGTAGGATATTTATTTAATTCCTTTTAAGCGATGTTTCATTTTTATTTTAGAGAAGAGCTGCGCAATTGCTCATTTTTTCCACTAAATCTGCCGTGTTAACTTTTGCTGTGTTTTCTTTTTCGCAAAATTTTCATCAATGTACCAGAGGAGCTACCTTAATCAAAGAAAATGTATTTTATATATAAAATAAAAAATGTGCGTAAATAGAAATATTATGCAAAAATGTGTGCATAAATGCAATAAAATCTATCAATTTGTTAAATTGACAAAAATCCTCCTCATGGATATTTGATCCTTATTTTTTTTTATTTCATGAGCCAAACACCTCAGTTGATGACTTGAGGGAGAGGAGCATCAAAATGTGCTGGCACCGTTTGCAGAGCATCGGCATCAGTACGCCCAGGGGAGCAATTCTGAGGCAAATAGACAACAAAGAAATTACAAAAATTGCCAAAAAGAATTATATTTGTAAAATTTTGTCAAGAAAAGCTTTACAGAATTTCACAAAATATATTTTTTAGCAAATATAAATAGGAAAAAATATGACTTACCTTCGGTTGAACACGGTACGTGTCGACGCATTCAATTTTGAGCGGAACTGGCTCCACCTGGAAATCATATCCGTTCGACCGAACAATAAGGAGTGTGTGGAGTGGCACATTAATGTAGGGCACATCTTCGGGGGTTGTACCCATAAAATAGGCCATAATGCACCGCAAAACAGCCTGATGGGACACAACGAGAACTTCGGAGGCCGTTATCAGACCCTGCACGACGTTATCCACGCGCTGCAGGAGATCCAAATAGGATTCCCCGTGTGGGTATCGATACTTCAGCTTATCCTGATCCCGCCAGGCAAATTCCTGCGGGAAGCGCTCCTGAATCTCCTCGTACGTGAGTCCCTCACAGATACCCGCATTGATCTCATTGAGCTCCCTCAGGGCTGTCCTGGGGCCTGGAATGGCTCTTGCTGTGGCAATTGTACGCTCCAGTTCGGATGTCCAGATTAATTTTGGCGCCGGACAAGCAACTGCCAGGCGTTCAGCATACTTTGAACCCCTCTCCGAAAGTCCACTGTCCCCACCAATGCGTCCCATCATGTTGAACTTACTCTCACCATGTCGTGTGAAGTAGAATATGTGATCTTTGATCAGTGGACTTGCCAGCACACCCAGAATTGTCGTCTGGAGTGCCCCTTGAATTCCGCGTGCAGTAACAGAATGCAGTATGGGATTTGATGATGCATTGACTGCAATTAGGGGAGCTTCAAGTGGTGAGCAGGGCTCCAAAACGCCATAGTGGAGCATTTTCTCCTCAATTGTGTGCCTCCAGTCGATGTTCTTGTCTGTCTTCTCGTAGAACTTCAGTGTACGCTCCATATTGTCCGCCACTTCGGCATCATCGCACGTAATCTCCACCAGGATGTGGTGGGAGGATGTTTCATTGCAGAAAGCTGTGATAATCTGGCGAGATTGCCTTGTAAGGTGCATCCCATCGATAATCTAGAACAGAATAAGAGAATTTTGCATGGTGACGTCAATGTTTGTATTTTTGGACAAATTTTCGGTATCTTTTCACAGCAGTTTCCTACAGGAAATGGGAAGGTCTCTTTAGCGATTTCTAGTTCTTCTTTTGATTTTCTAAAATATTGCGAATGTCTTGATTGTTTCCTCGAATGAAAGGTTTTCCATACAGAAACGGATAAACTCCTTTGCTCACATGTAATTCAGGGTTTAGGTAAACTACGTAAACTATAATTGTTTATTTTCATACAAAAATAACTAAGAAAATCAGAATTAATTATTTTTGAATAAAATAACGTAGACAACATTTTCGATTAACCATGTGAAATCAAGATCAAATTTAGGCACACAGAAATAATAATTTTTGCATAAAATAAATATTTTCTCTATTTTCTACATCGTCATGGAAGATAAATTTTAATTCTAACTCCTTTCATTCATTTATTTTATTTATTTTGTCTACTCAACCTCAAAAGAATAAAATTTTCAATAAATTCTCTCTATGAGCGATAAATTCATGGAAAATTGAGGGCAAATTCACGAGTTTTTCTTCATGATCTTTCACATTAATCATAAAAAAAATCTAATTTCTACTCACAGCCACACTACTCCCACTCTGGAAATGTGCCAAGATCTCCTTCATCGTTTCAGGTGTTGCTGCTTCATCCACGGAAAATACTGCAAAAAGAATGTTAAATGTTATTAGTTCAATGTCATGTGAAGGACAAGGGGGAGTAAGTTGAAAAATGTTGGGGGTGGAATAAAAAAGCATTCAGCGGACACCCGGGTTTGAACCGGGGACCTCTCGATCTGCAGTCGAATGCTCTACGACTGAGCTATGCCCGCTCTGAAGCTTCCTCCGGCCAACACTTAACTCATTCTACCCGCGAGCTTTTGAGACTTTCGATAAGGTTCGCTTTCAGCGGGCATCGCCAGATTGTTTATCAAGCGAGGCATTTTTTTGTGCTCTGCGCGGGAATTTCTAAACCGGGTGTGGGGAATAAATTAGGCGGGAATTCCAGCAGTGCGCTAACAAAGAAATCTCTCTCACCTTTAGCTGATTCTCCTTTCCAGTTCAAATGCCGGGAGATGCGATGTGCTGCAAAAGATTTTCCTCTGCATGGCAGCCCAACGAGTGTTACCACAAGAGGGGCACTGAGGACACACGGCATTGTACTGCGTGCCATTTGATGTCCACCAGACACAGTCAAAGGTGAATCTGCGGAGAAGAAACAAAGTAAACATAACATTAGCAATCATGCCAATTAATCTTGCGGTCATATTGTTGCGGCAGAGGATACGGGAAGGTCAAACCTTTGGACATTTTTTGGCAACTCTTGATATATTGCAGAATTTGACGAAGAAACATTTCACTTGAATTCTCATTATCTCAAGTTTCTCTGTTTTTTCTCACTCCACCCACACACTTTAAAGAGTTATTCTGTTGTAAGAAAAAAATGATTTCTTTCTTTCAAGATTTCAGGGCCAAGGATTTGGCAAAAAAGTTTCCCAATAGTTTCTTTCTTCCAGCGGATCTCACTGAAATTGCTATTTAATTGGAAATTGCCAGCCAATATGTAGCAAAGGAATAAAAAACACCAAGACTTTCCTACACCGTGCAAAGTTTTTGTCTTGAGGGAAATAACACAAAAATAGAAAACTAAAAGTGAAATCAAAATACTCTTTTCTCCGCACCTATTCTACACGCAATTGCTATTTTGACTGAAATTCTTTCCAGCCACGAGACGACGCAGAGCTTTCCGTGCCACCGCCACACTCCACCAACCCCCCTGGGGCCTAAGTTGTGTGTTCCGGCTTCTGCGGTGGAAGGAAACTCTCTGTAGCGCATGTGCTGGGATTTTCATGACCGCCAGCAATTATGATGTCCACGGTGATAATGTAAACATTCGTGGAAATTCAGCACACGCCGAAATGAAAGCCATATGGTGGAGACAATAAAAGAAATTATCAAATAAATGGAATTTCTAAGAGCTCATTGTGACATAAACCGCGACATTTTATTCATAGAAACGATAGAAACAAATTATTTATCGTTGGTACATTAATACGTGAGATAGTACGTAGTAGATGTGGAGTAAACTATAGTCGCTGTAGATGCAGAGAGTTTCAAAAATTTTAACGGCCACTTATTAATAAAACTCAGAGAAAATATAGATCCCATCAAGAGCCTTATTTAAGGTTTAAATCTAAGAATTTTTGAAGCAGTGTCTATAAAATCAAGACAGAACATTCCAAAAATAATTAACCAAGAGATACATAAACCACACCCCCATTGTAACTCATTTTGCTGTTTTATAAAGCAAATGCATCAAAGCTTCATTGATGCGATGTATCTTGACTCATGAATAAGAAATCAAAAAGAAATTCATGAGATACTCAAAATGAATAAACTCCTTTTTATTATGCGGATTTCTTAAAACGTATTGAATTTTATTTTACATGCTAATTTCAAATACTTCGCTTCAGAGTGCAATAAATTTTAGCATGAGGTAACCAATATCCATGATTAAGCATTAATAAATAATCAGCTGGATTTGGGAGATTTTTTACGTTTCAAAATTTGGGAAAAGGCAAAAACTCGCCAGGACAAAAACCTCACTGAAAGTCATTGATATTCTAGCAAATCTCTGAGAATTTCTTTGATTATTTTAGCAATTTCAGTCCCCGTGTTTTCGAATCTGCTGTTTTTTTCACGCCGACAAGATTGACTTTACAATGAGAATTAGATAGACAATCAAGAGTCTCGTAGAGCCAATGAACCCCTTTTCGCAGAGATTTTTGTCCGAAAGCTCACTGCCCCGCGGATTAACGTTCGAGAGATTGCCCATCTGGAGGACCATCTTGAATCTAATCAGCATTTTCCTCACGAGCCCCCGGACGAGAGGTGTACTCAAGAGGATTTGAACAAGATCATAAGTTACAAAATTCACGACAGGCGGCTTTTTTTGCTTCACTCCTAATCTCGTCTTCGATCTTTTTTCTGAAGCGTTGCGGGAAAAGTGGCTTCGTGGAAATAACACAAACACCTCTTCTGCGTTAGCTAATATAAAAGTGCTGATTGAGGACTTTTGTAAAGTTCAATGAAGTGGTGTGAGGAGGTATAGTAGGAAAAATAGAGAAGAGTTTATTGGCACAGCACAAGGTCAAGATCAAGTGGCTGCGAGAAAGCATCTCATCGTAAATTACGCGCTTACGATCTTTTGGGAATGGATTCTCCCATTCTGCGATTAGAATTTTCAATTTCTTTGCTAAAATTTCTCTCTTCCAAATTTGAATAAATTATAATTGTTAATTTTGCTATTGATCTTACTCTGCTGGCTGATTTTTACTATTCCCACCTAGTAAACATCTTCCTCTGTATAAATTTGAAGATGATCTCCAAATATTCTTTAAAAAAAAACATGGGGTCAATGCTATTTTAATGATTCTTTTCAACTCCACAACTCCACCCATTTGGACAAAAAGTCATTTTTCTGCACCATTGAAAGCCACCCATCTCCTCAAACGTGCTATAATAATTTCATCTGTGAAATGAAAGAAAATGAGATCATCCAGGTTCTTGTGGTAAGAACAAAAGATCCACCTTTTTACTCAGCATACACTTTAAACTGCAACTATTGATCAATCTCAATCGTTCTTTGGTGTAGAGATCTCAATTTTTCCTTCTTCTTTCGAAAAAAACGCCTTCCTACATCATTTCAAAAGAAATATAAAACACAAAAGAAAACCAAACAATTTCCCCTCCCTCAAAGCAATTTAGTATGAACTTATTCATTGCTCTGTCGACGATTCAGCTTAACTTATAAAAAGAGTTAAACTCAAAGAAAGGTCAATGATAAAACAATATTCATTTGAGCAAAAAAAAATGAGTAAAGAGAATACAAGAAAAATGAGTCTCTTTTGTACCAAAACGACTTCATTTTCATGCTTCAATTGATCCTCATAATGCATTTTATGTATACACATACATAACACACCCAAGAACGGCTTCAAGTGCAAAAGAGACTTTGAGGAATAAAAATAGAGAAAATATTTTTATACAATCCCATGTGGCGGAAATAATTGAATTTTTTCGCAAAATTGCTGCTATCCAAAAAATTTCAATTAGCTCCATAATTATCGCTGATTGATACCAATTTTTTACTCTCCCATGCCTCCACCCTACCTTTAATTGATGAGGCCACAGAGTCTATTGAATGATAGATTGAAATTAAAAGTCTCGCACCAAATTTTTGAAGGCTCTGAAGGTTTTCTTTCTCTCAATTCCTCACACAGAAGTCTTGATTGTTGTTTATGCGATGTTAAGAAAAAGAGAGGGTTTCAACGCGATCTAATGATACAGTTTGAATGCTAAGCAGGATCTTGATGGTTTAATAAATGTGAGAAAATGCTCTTCAGTGACATCATTTCGACAACATTGAAGAGTTACAAGCAACTCGCGATAAGTTTCGCTTTCACATCAACTGTGAGAACGTCACTCAATATAAATCGATGAGCGGGAAAAAATCTTCAGTGTATCTATGCCTTAGAAAAGTCTGTCCAGTGTGCTCGCAATGATTGTTGAAATCATTCAATTGAGAGTGAATGTAATGTAGTTCACCACAGATAATATTATTAATTATGTGAGTTTTCATTGAAAGTTTATTATGTCTTACTCAAAGACAGACGGAAAGACATCCGTAAAAATTAATATAACAACCAATAAATTTAACTTACGTGGCAAGTAATTAGAGAATAATAAAATTGACAAACCAGACATATCAATTACCTGTTTTATTACCTGATAATTATTATAATTTTTGAATGTTATTTTCTGAATTTCGTTTAACTGATTCATTTTTAAAATGGTTTTTGTGTCTTAAAAATAATATTTTTGGTTAAAATAACAAAAGAAAATTAAAAAGAAGTTTGTCAATGATATATTAGAAAATTTCTATTAGTAATGATTTTTTTTCTAGAATATTTTGGCTTCATTCTCGACTATTCTATATGGTTTAATTTGAAACACTTAAAGAATAAAATTTTCTAAAATTGAAGTAAATATCCTAATCCTCTTTATTAAAAACGTTTCACCTAAATATAACAGTTAAGAAAAAAATCAATCAAACAATACAAAATTTCATTAAAAATATATAAGTTAAATCCTTCTTAAAGAGAAGTTTAAAAAACTAAGATTTTATGCAATAATTTGAGGCACCAGTGGAACATTATCAAATAATCCGAAAATTTTAATTCAAACAAGCCCCCATTTTGGCATCCATTGAAAACCCATAAATTATGTTTTAAGACTTAAGCATCGAAATTCCTCTTTTGTCTGCATTTTAGAGCTTCTTCTTCATACGCTCTTTAGTGCGGGAAGCCACAATACCACCTCGTCTTGAATGAACCTCTTCTCTTTCAATCGAAATCTTCAAGATAACTACACCAACTATATGTGAATTGAATAGGAGAAGCATAATACATTGGCACTTTTGCACCATGTTTTATACTCTTATAAAATGTTGAGAGAGAAATAGAGAGAGCGAGAGAAGTTTGTATGGCAAATTTACTTGGAAGGCTTGGAAAAAGTAAAGACTCGTGGTGTTAGTGCTAGAGGAAGCGTTGCCGCCACAACTTCTTTATGAAACTCGTAGTGCCCCAACTGCCAGTCTGGTTTGGTATTTCAATTCGAGAGGTTGACTTTCTCATTTTGATATCGTGGACTCGAGAAGAAACTCCTTCTTCTTTTTTTTTTTCTCAGTAATAGTCGATTAGAAGAAAAAACCCCGCGCCACATTTCATTGTGATCTTCACATCTTAACTCGTCTTCGAATTTCTATTTTTGGTCTTAAGTCAGCTATTCCTGTTTAGCAATTCCTTGCAACTCACGACAACAGGGTCTTTTTTGTCGTTCTTTTTGCAAAGAAAGGAAAGCCTCCCAGAAGAGAAGGGAAAACCATCCAACAAGTTAAACGCGTTGTTTTCAATTGAATCAAACCACAATCAAGCGCGTAAGGAGGAAATAAATCTTTAAAGTGAATTCAATTAACAAGAGTGCCTTTTCTCGAGTAATTTTATCAAATTGTTGTGTGCAACATTGGTTGTATGTAATATTTGGTGTGTTGAGAGACATTGATACATATGCAAAGAAGAACCAAATGGGACTTGGAGACAAATGCAAACTAAACACTGATACAACGTTTAAATTCAGATTCAATTGAAAACTCTAAAAGCTCACTAAGCTATGGGCAAAAAGTGAATGCAGTGCGCAAAGAGCATCGTCTTGAGATAAAAAAAAGATATTTTGCAGCTCTCTCTCTTTATTTCACACGGCGCAAATTTTTCCAGTAAACCCATCGTCTCAGGAATTGAAGAAAGAAAATTTTTTTCAACGAGAAATTTCCCCCATTTGGAAATTCCTCACACCCACCCACGGAGTCTCTAATCAAGGAGAAAAAAGTGTGTTGACGTACGGAATCTCAAAATAAAAAAAAAGCGAAAAGGTAGATATGAAAATAATTTCCCATATGTATTGGTTTTATATAGAAAGTTGTTTTAATATTAAAATTTTAAAATATTGCCCCGTTCAGTGCACAAAGCAATCACAATGCTCCGCGAGACCAATAGCCATACAAGCAAAGTTCGCTATATTCAAGTCTTTTTGCTATTATGTGCGCAAAACTTTGCAATTTCACCTTTTTGCGTTTTGTTTTTCGGGAACCCCTAAAAGTTTAATCACTAAATCGTGTGCCACACGGATCAATTACATATCCCCCAAAGTGTCTCAACAGACACTCCTTTGTCCATTGATTTTTTCTTCTACTCCTTCTCTTCCCTCCTCTAAAAGCTCTCGCGAGATAAGACACTAAAACAAATCGTTAAGTTCATATCCACAAGATTAATTGGTCAACAATAAAAAACGCGGCATAATATTGAAAATATACATAGCAGTATTGGTGAGAAAGATATATCTTGCAAATATCATGTGTAGCACGGCGCAATATTTCACATTATACCCAATTATCTTACGAAATCAAAAGTGAACTGAATTTATTGAAGTCCACCACATACAACGCTTAAAACTCTTATTTTTCTTATTTTTTAAAACTCTTTTTATCGCACAAAAATGCTGGTCTTGTGACTCATTTGTGTACTTTTTTTCTTCTTTCATTTTTCCTCCAACTCTTTTCGCGACATACAGCACCGAAATAAGATCAGCAGCCAGTTTCTCTTTCATTTTTCTCGAAATGTACAAAAAGATTGTTGAGTGAAAATCATTTCAAAGGCCTCTCATAATGAAGAAGAATTAAAGACGCAATAAAAATCGTGATCAGCGTCTTGGGAGATTATCGTGCTGGGGGCAAGAGTGTCAGGAAAAAGTGCTAAATTGATAATGGTTTTGAATACATCATCGTTTCATTTGCATGTAATTTTGTGCCTTTTTAATTAAAACCCGTGCAGAATGCAGAAAATTGCACTTTTCAGCGGTGAACTGGGTATTTTTGAAAGTTTTTTCTCATTTTGAGATGGCTAATTAATTTAAAATTAAAAACTGAAAATTGTGAATTTTCTATTCGCAAATTATCATGCGTTTATCGCAAAAAAAAACAATTTAAAAAAATCTTTTATCCTAAAAAACTAAAAAAAAATACATTTTCTAAAGGAATTTATCGGTTCCTGTATATAAAAAAAACTTTATTCGGCGATAGAAGAAAAAAGAAATCGTCAACTTCCCTGTTGCCACTATAAGATTATCTGAAAAAAAAAAGTTAACAATTTGCCTAAAAATGCAAACAATGACGTCACTATTACGTTTTTTTTGTCTTTTTCATGATTTTCACATAGGAACAGATAAACTTCTTTAGCAAATCATCTTTAAGATTCATAAAGAATAAATTAATTCAGTTAATAAAAACTTTAATTAAATATTTATATTGTAAATGTTCTCATTTTAATTTTTCTTCTTATTGTCTTCTATATCATTTTTATAACTTCCTCCTTGACAATGTAGGAAGTAAATTTTTTTTTCATAAAAATTAATAAACTTATCATAATGCTCCTCTTAGATTTGAGATTTAGGTCTCAATGACATGGGGTACGATTAAAACATTCAAGTGTGAATCTTTTTTTCCACAATTCTGCTTCTTATCGTTACTTTTTCAATGAATTTTCTTTTCTTAATGAACAAAGCTACAAGAGGGAGCTATGAATAGCAAAAATATTACCGCCTCTGCAAAATGCGCTGAAAGTACTTGAATTTCAAACAATTCAATCATTATTGCAACAAATTGCTCTTTCACTGTGAATTTCGCAAAATTTCATTACATTTCCCCCAATTTTCTTTGACAAAGTAATATGTCCCAATCAGATGCAATTTTCTCCGACCAATTTTACTCGATCTTGCATCGAAATCTGCATCGTTTACCCAATCTCCCGCAGCAGCACGAGGAGGCATTGAACAATTTTACAAGCTCATTAAATTATCATCATACAAGAAATCAATTTATGTTCATTGTTGGCAAATTTCTTCCATCGAAAGTAATTAATTTCACCGTCAGTTTTGTTGGTGCGACTTTCAACACAACACAGTGTAAATAAAATAAGCGCGGTGCTGGAGGAAAAAGAATTGTGTCCATGTAGTTTGAAAAAGAAAAATGAATGTGCACCGTGTTAAATAACTTACTATATAATTGACTGAATTTAATACAATTAAGAGATGATTTTGCAATAGAGAGGATGAATTTTTGGTCTGAGGAATTAAATTAAAATTCACTTTTGCTCACAGATTATGTGTATGTTATTTACGAGTCTCGATTATGTGTGAGACTGTGTTTTTGGGGCTTTTTCATTACTTCACACCAAAAATACACAGAGTGAGAGAAAAAATATCACATTTTGGAATTAATATTGTAATTCTTGCAAATTAAGGTGAATCCATAATTTACCCGAACAAGTATTTCACCCAAAAGATCGCGATATTCAAAATATTTTTTTCCGTTCAACTGACACACACTGGAGATGCTCCTAAAATGTTATGGAGATAACATAGAACGGTGTGACACAATTTATTGTACCACACGCACCTGGGGAGCGTCCTAATTTGCATAAAGAGTTTACTGACTCCCCATATAAGCCAACAAGTTCCTAATTACGCGATTTTTTTCAAATAAAATATTTTAGCAGCCACACGAGCACGTTTTTCGCAGAAAATTCCTCAAATGGGCGCTAAAAGCCTCGCAATATGCCACGTAATTTAATGCCACGGTGAAGATTTAGCTTAAAAATCTACTTTTTGTATGCCATGGTGAGTCCGAAGAAAATGTCGAATTGACATTCTTTCCATTTCAAGTGCGGTATTGCGTGACCAATTCGAAATTGAACCTGCATCCCCAAAATAATACCTTAAACTTATTCATTCATGCACTATCAACGTCTCAACCTTCGTGCCAATGTCACTGGTTGAATGAGAAAAAAATCAAAAGTAATGCAAGAAAGAAAGGAAGAGTTTGTTGTAGCGTGTGTGAGATCAAAAAACCATTTCAAGAGCTTTTTTTTCACCAAGAGATGTTTGAAAGCAAGAAAAAGAGAAGAACTTGAATATGAACCTTATATAGCAGAGTTATTGGTTACTCAAGCATTAAAGTGGAAAACCAAGTACAAGAGACGACTTTTTCACGGCAAGTGATAACGATAATTGGTCATTTTGGCATTAGAAGAAGCGAGAGAGGCAAAAAAATGCCTCACAACTGCCGGCTTTGAGGAATATTTTTGCAAATAAAAAAAACCGTCCTCATCTACTTCCTCATTTTTCCTAAAAATGCCTTCTGGCGTTTTTGTATTAAACTGCGAATTAATTTGAGCTTCATTTTATCATGCTATTTACTCCACTTCTTTTTTTTTTACTTCTCCTCTCTAAACACTTTCTTATGTACCTCCGCGAGACTGTCCCCCGTATGATGCGTTGGGCAGCTTCCACACATTGGGAGACAGTTTGTTACATATTATGAAAAATATGAAAGTAACAAATCACTTCCACAGTCGATTATTACGCAATTTTTACTCTTCCACATGCTCCAACACTCTTATAATTAAATCGACCAACCTTATCAACTCGTAAAGCGGCGACAAGAGACATTTTATAGCTCCGTTTCTTATATCCCGAAGAGGCTTATAATTCACCAAATAGGCAACCACATTCTCCACAAAACCAAGTCCGGTTTCAAGAAAGTACGCCCGCATTTTTTCTTCTGTGTGGAAAATGTTAATTTCATTTCTTACTTTGTAAGAAGCAACGAATTTTATTCACATTTTTTCGAGAGGATGACGCAAAGAAACTCAAATTAATTTCACGAAATGGATTATAAAATGAAAAAAAAAATGAAGATCTCTTTCAGTTTGGATAATCAGAAGCAAATTTATTGATCTTTGTCATTATACTAAAAATCACGGTTAAAAGGTTAATCGGTAATCAATTGAATTCAAAATTAATTATTCATAATTAAAACGTAATAAAAATTAAATAATTCTTTAAAGATATTTATTTATTTTATGAATTTGGAAACCTATAAGATTTGTACTCGAGTGAGAGATATTTGATGGCATTTTTGAGATGTAATAAAACCACATTAAAGTTGAAAAAAACTAGGCTAACAAAAGTTTTACTGAAAATTAAAGAGAATTTAGTGAATAGATTTTTAATTTAATGAATGGTCTTATAATTTTGGAAAATTAGTTTTTTCTTTTTCAAAATTGGATCGAAACTCTTTCTTTAAATTTCTAGTTTCAAATTTTGTATTTATTCAAAAATTCCTAATGGATTTCACATACATTTTCCTGTGAAATTTAATTCCTGATTTTTAGGATTGCAAAAAACATAAATTTTATTTTTAATGAAAAGTTATTAATCATAGAAAATAAACTTGCTTATAAAAACTATTTCTATGTTGCAAAAAAGCCAGTAAATGCAAACTTTTACTTCCACGCATCTAATTTTATGTATATTGAAAAAATGTTAATTTCTTGTGACAGATGAACTCACTTTGCAAGTTATCCACCCCACAATTTCCCCTCCCATGGTTAACCAATCAGTTAGTGGAACTGGATCTTGCTGTGCAAATACAGCGGCAAAATGGAACTAAAAGCTCCAAGAAAGCACATGAAGTGAAAAAAAAGTCCAAGACTATCTCATATACATACATTTTCTCAATGTTAATATCCGAAGAAAAGTTGCACTAAATTAATTGCATTCAAACACATACCAGGTAACATGGTGTGTGTGTCATGTAAAATTGTTGTTTTTTTATTAAAAAAAATATTGCGGATAATGCGAGCACTTAAACCGGCTCATTTGAGGTGGGTTTTGCTATTGAGAAGTTGCGGAAACTCGGACTCTTTCGCGCCACAATTTCTTCGTGGTGCACACAAGAAAAGCATCGACGGAGACACACCGTGTTGCTGTTGATTTAGTGCTGAATTAATTTCATTATTAATTTCTTTTCTACTTATGCCCCGGAAGTTCACAGGAGGTACCCCCCTACGCCACCTGGGCCCATCGACGAGCCGTAACATTGAATAACACTGAAGCGCGCAATTGTTTCCCATCGAACTCCCTTTCTTCTCTTTACCATTTGCACCTTTACTATGTATTCCAAAAACGAACAATGATAGTAAATAATTTTCACTTTTTTTTCATCATCATCAATTCCTCCCCCTTCGCGCCGCTGTGTGACCATTTCTTGTATTTGTTAAAGACATTTTCCCTCTCTTCCACGGCACTACTACTTTGCCGTGCTAAAATATTGAAAATTGAAACATTATGTTGAGGACAAATAAATTAATACTCGTGATTATTTGCACAAGACGTCATGTGACAAAAGTAGCCACTGTTTGGAGCAATTTTCAAATAAACCCCCACACAAATCCCCCACAGCTCCATCTTCTCGCTGATTCACACGGGTTGCTAACAATAAATAACCATTGCTCAAAGTTTGTGGTTTTTTTTTCTCAACACCTCAACAGAAAGAAAAATTGATGTCTTGCATTCAAAATGGATCTCTTTTTCTTCTAACTTGGGTGCTCTGTCATCATTTACGCCATCCGCCTATTGGCTAAAATATGCACATTTCAGGCGAGACAAGTCCACATACAACACACTCTGTGTCTCCATACACTTCTTATCCATGCACACCGAAGTAAACACTTTCTAAAATGAAAATGAAATTAAAATTAAACTAAAAAAAGCGTTCGCAAGAAGTATGAAAAAAAACGAAGAAGACGAAACCCCCATCGGTAGCTAAAGGTACGGGCGCGAGATGATTGAGAAGTTTATACATTTGCGTGCAATTTAAGCAAACAAACTTACATCGATTAAACGTAATAATGCAATATCTTTTGCCCCGTGATGATCAAAAGAGATATGATTGATGGCAACATTGTGTGATGGAAGCTCTCCGGCATATTTCAATGCATATGCCAGTATAAATTGCATATCCCACATATACATAATTCGTGTGAGTAAACTTGAACTGAGGTAAGACACTTTTCCACCTGTTTTGCCGCTACATTGATTTTCCTCCTCGCACTTATTATGCAACATTGGTGCATTTTTTTCTACCACCACCACTCCCACCTTTTCAAACAATTTCTTGTGAGACATTTTTCCTCGTGCGTAAACACGCACGCATTGGCTCGCAAAGACGGGCACTATTGCAAGTCATCGATGTTGCAATTGGTCAACTCTTGAGATGTTAATCACACATAAAAGAAATATTCTCACGAAAGCTGGGAAAAGATTATGATTTCATCTGAAATGCGATAAGAACATAATGTCATGCTACTTTCCCGCGAGTAATTTGTAATGCATGGAAGATTTCAATTTAAGTCGTTGCTAGAGCATTGAAAGTGTCTGAAAGATATCTAAGAAGTAGGGAAAGGTACTAAATGAAAAAGCTCTAACGATCGGTAAACACTAATATTTCTCTTTTATGGCTCAATTTATTGTAAAATTTTAATATGTGGAAAATTATTCCGTTTTAATGTCTTTACTCAATTTATGAATTTCAAAAATCATCGATGAAACATTAGCATGAAAGCTTCATGCATTGAAATATACAAAGAAACGCTCATTTGTGACGTCAGTTGATTTCAGTTGAAAATGAAAAGTTTCATTGGCGATTTTTCAATATTTTTCTATTCTCTACAAGTTTACGTGTAGTTCGATTACTTCCTTAAATAGGAATTTTCGGATTTTCCATTAAGAAACGAATAAAGTCCTTTTAAAAATTTTCACCCATAACACTTTGAACTTAAAAAAAACCCATAGAAATATATAAAATTTCGCTACAATATTTACTATGCTAAAATAATTCCTATAATGGAGCATAAACTATAAATCGTGCATAGTCTCCCTTCGTTATCTTTTTAAAAACATATCAATTTATATTTAAATGAAGGTCCCTGTGGTCATATTAAGAGTCACAATGCCATACCGGTCGCATCACCGTGTAAACAAAAATATTATTATGTAGATGAATCTTCTGTTGTGTATTGTTAATTACTCTAATTGCCCTAACAAGTCGTAGGTCAGGGTTATTTGTGATTGAAGTCAGAGATGAAATTTCAACCATCTCGTAATTATGAATACTTCAACTATCATTATGAAAATTTAAATGGTTTCTTTTTTTTGCTGCGAGCATATCACGAAGCTCTCACCTTTCCCCGCGTACTTTTACAACTCAATCAAACGTCTAAAAGAGATCTACAATAATTTTTATTAAATTTCCCAATTTGCAGCATTTTTTGCGTTTTGTGAATTACTTTTCTGCTCCGTCTCGGCACATAATTCATTGCTCAAGAGTGCAACAAGATAAAATAAATGAATAAAAATTCGTTGGAAAAAAAGGTTTGTTGCAAAAGTCCCTTTTAGCATGAATAGACATAAAAATGCACAGAAATGAAAACCTGTAGAGTGGAGAATTATGAGAAGGCATGTGAGATTTATAAGTGTCATGGATATTTAGTGGTGTGAAGAAATTTTATTTTTAAGTATGCGATATTTGCAAATAAATTGTGTACGTTATGGTGAATTAAAATACCAGGCCACGAGACTTTCGGGGTTCACCTCATTAGTTATCCACATAGTGGTGCAAAAAGTTAAAAATAATAGGGCTATAATAGTTTACTTAAAAGTGCACAGACAAAATTAGCCGAGAGAAGTGGAAAAAGGTCAAGAAAGGTCAAGAAAAGCACCCACGGAGTCTGGAAGTATTAAATTACAAATTCTTACTAAATTTAATGTGGTGGAACTATGAAAATTTACCAACTTATGCTCCGAGACATGCAACATTTCTATCTTTGGCTTCAGCTCAATTTCTCCATGCTTCGCGAATGTCAAGGTGATTGCCTTTTATATTTACAAAAATTTTATTTAGTTACTCTACCGCATTTATGGAGTTTTCTCTGCCAATTGTCACTCGTTTGAGATCATTTATCACCTTATTTATTTCTGCGGTGTACTTTGGCAAAAGCTCAAAGTGCACTTTATATAGCAAAATGTCTTGCGAAAAATATTACTGTGTATTGTTTATTTGTACCCCCAAGAATTATAAGGTGTGCCCAAATAGGCGTTGAATTTCAAGAATTTCAAGAATTCGTACCAATTATTTCAAAATAACTGGAAAATCGGTTTTGCTTTCCTTAATTTTATGATCCTCATTTGAAATATTTTTCACATTTCTTGTATTTCAACAAGCTTGAAAATTAAGAAACTCTTTTTAGGGAAAAATAACTCCTTTATTTCCCTCTCAAGTAGAAAAGATATGTAGGTTGTCGTAAATAAATCAATAAATGATGACACACTCTCGGTGTTTCTTATTCATTAGCAGTAAAAATCATAAAAGATGTCAATGACTAAAATGTATCATTTAGGAAGATTCATTCCACCAACAAACACACACCTCTCGTTATTTGTGGGCAAATATTTCATACAGCAGAATGACCACAAATTTAATTTATGCACCTTCTTTGTGTACACCATAAAATTGTTAGTGAATAAACGTGCGCTCTGTGTTTTAGGTGCTGCTGAGGAGATCACCTACAATCTCTTATGAAATTCGCTCCTTCCTTGTCTTATGGGTTTTCCTTCGTGGTGCGCATGAAATGTGAGAAAAACTGGGCAGGGAGGTGAAAAATAAACAACGTTAAATAATGAACTTCATTGTCTTGTCATCTTCTCATATTTTCTGTCTTTGGGGCCATTGTTGCAATTTCTTTTGGTGCCAAAGGCGCGCAAAAAAGGGGATGTGAACCTCATGTACCATTCCCACGACATTTTTTTTTCATCATAAATATATCGCGGAGGTAACAAAAAAAACACGAACTGTCCCGCAGACAATTGATCAGACAGACAATAAATTTGCTAGAGATGGAAGTTCAAAACCACACTATTGACCACAAAAATCAATTTTTAGCACTTTGTCAATATTTAACTGGCAGAGAGGTGATTAACTTTTCTGCGCGATAGCCACGTGAATGAGGCACTCTGAAAAAAAACCTCAAGATCTCGAGACTCATCTCACGCCGGCTTACCATTGACATTCATATTCTAATTGAAAGGTAATTTGCATGCAAAGGCACAAAAAAACGTTCCCAGCACTAAAAAATTGTCTGTGTTTATCTTTTTGAGAGATTCTTCAGCGTCTTGCGCAAAAAATAGCGATCGTGTTGCTTGAAAAAATTTCAAGCATCAAGTATGTTTTTATGCCATCTTTGCCAATTTCTTTTATGAATTTATGTAAGTTTTTTTTGCGAATGATGCGCGTGCCATTTACCCTTCTATTGACTTATTTAAATGCTCTGGTTAATTCTTTTTTATATCGTCATATTTTCATATATAATTTGTGATTCTGCTGCTGCTTCGTTGCTCTTACTTTCAAATTTTGCAATACTTGGCGATTTCTTAAGATTTTTTTTTTATATTTTAAACTTTTTATTGAGCCTGCACCAATTTTTTTCTTCTTTACTGCCATTTTACAAAATTCTCTGGTTGTGGAGCATGCCGCTCGTGATGGTTACCATTGACTTAATAAGAGTGTTAGTAATTATTTAACACCCCCCAATTAATATGAATCAGAAATGGAATTTATGGGGCAAATGTATTGCAGTACAGTAGAAAATTACATATTTTGCTAACAGTGGGCTGCGACTCTATATTGTGCGCGCCTCACACTAATTTAAACTCTGTGTCAGCACTCACAAGAGGACCCAGACGTGGATTATTTCAATGAAGCACGAGGAGTCTCAGTCGCACATATGGTGATGGATAT
Source organism: Lutzomyia longipalpis (assembly GCF_024334085.1). Taxonomy (NCBI): domain Eukaryota; kingdom Metazoa; phylum Arthropoda; class Insecta; order Diptera; family Psychodidae; genus Lutzomyia; species Lutzomyia longipalpis. The sequence goes on from NC_074708.1 coordinate 17,474,922, forward strand.
TTTTGCGCAAAATCCCATTTAAATTCTTAGTTTGTACAAAAGGTACAAAATACTCACGAACTCTTGCGAAATATCAGGTGAGAGACAAAAGTCAGAGGAATTGTGCGGGCCTCGATGATGATGGCCCATTTTATCTGTCTACCTTCTTGGAGAACACACATCAAATGGAACATTTTTCACCCAAAAAAAAAAGAACGAACCACTATTCAACCATCATCAAGCATAAATGATACACGCGGTTGGATTGCATGAATTGTCGGACAAGAAGATCCAATTAGAGTCCAATCGAAATAACAATCGATTCAGGGGCGAAGCATTAAGGGAAATGCGTTACCTTTTTTTGTAGGGCCTATTATGCCTCAAAGACTTTTAATATTTAAATTAAAATTATTTTTCAATCAGAGATTTACATAAATATTTTTAAAAATCAATTTACTTCTAGAATAAAATAAGAAATTGTGTGTTGGAGAAACTGCAATAAAGATCCCCTTGGATACGAATGAACTTTGATTGACGTCCTTATAAATCTTCACGTGGCCTTTCTTGTACATTGTACTGTGACTGTAATTCCCATAGAGATTCACATTGAAAAGTGAATAGCTCTGTGGAAATTTTGTGCTCATTGAGAAATTCTCCATCTCGTGCTACCGTCCGTTACTTCCTTTTGTGTATTATGCTTGTCAAAATCATAATTGATAGCAACTTCTGAAAATGATTGAAATATTTTTGCACATTTATCCATTAACCTCGTGTACGTCACACCGCGATTTTGCTAACAATTTCACTTTCTCCACCAAACGATAGAGACCGCGATTTTCGTGGTGGATTTTACATCGAAATACATTCAATGCACAGGAAAATATTTTTGCTGCTGCTACACTAAACAAGCAAAATGTGCATGGAAATTGTTTTGTGAAGTATTGTCCACGGTGGAAATAATGTTTTTCTCAATGTTCAAAATTACTAAACTTCCATTTTCCTCGACTAAATTGCAATCATGTCGAGAGACTCAAAAATATGCGGTGTACAGAAAATGCATCATTGAACATTGAGTAATTTTGAAAGAAGAAAAAAAAATGTAATCAGTTAATTTTGTATACACAACCAAGGTATGCAAAGTTGCTGGTAGGTTATGTAAAAAAAAGAGGCACATCTTCGTGATTATTACAGTAATTTTCCTCCTGAACAGGAGGTGGAGAAAGAAAGAGAAAAGAGTGGAAGAAGAAATCATAACAGAGAGCCAAAAAGATTGCCGAATGTGGGGGGAATCCTAATAACTCATCACAGGTGAATGATATAATTATGGAAATTTGGCAATTTTTACATTAGTTTTCGCCTTCTTTTCCACCCAAAACATGCGCGCACCATCCTCTTTACCTTTCTCATTTGTACTTCATTCGCCATCGCGCCAACATTCCATTAACCGTGCATGCCATAATGTTTGGAAGGCGACACAATAGAGCACAAAGAGACCCCGACCAGAGTCAGCTGGTAAGCTCAAAACTCCTCATTCGAGTGATCACACAGAAAGACGATGTGATAATCTTCTCATGCCCAAGAAGAAAAAAGTCTTAAATGTCTCATTTTCTCTTCCACAAAAGATCATAGCTTAACGGTTTATTCAAATATGCTCTTTTCGCGGTGAAGATAAATTTCTTGGGTGCGTTGTCAATCATTTTGAGGCCCCATGGTTGATATTGAAATACTCACAGAGGTGCATATAGAGAGGTATTTTATTCTATAAACAATCCACACTCTCACACTTTTTTTATGTAAATTAAATGAAGAAGGCAAGTTTTGATGCTAAAGATCGTGACCAAGTGGGTGTCTTCATCTTAAAGCATTCTGCCATAAGTCCAGGAATATTATGGGTAAATCATTAAAACGAACGTGTTATGGTAATTGTGTGAAGCCTACCAACATGACCAACTTCTATTGACAGTTGTCCTTAAGCTATTCTATTTATTTACTTAACCTACAGCATTTCGTATGGGTAAATTAATCAAAAGTTTTACTTGAAAAATAACTCCTCTTGCAAAATACAATTTTACTCCCATAAACAATCCATATAGCTATGCGTACTGATCAAACTAATGACTCCCAGCGATAGCGATCAATCATTTTCCATTTTGGAATAGTTTCCGATGAAGAAATATTTTACTTAATTTAAACGTGAACTTGCCATTTTGGATGATATCAAAAAATTTTGAGAAGATCTTTTAGAGCACAAAAAGGTCAAAAGAATATTTGATTGAAAGGAAAGATTTTCCAAATTATATACTTACTAAAAAACAGAATTAATTAAAACTATGAGCTTTGAAATATCTGCAAAAAATACTCTTAATTTTATACATATTTTTCTAACAAAAAGGTCATTCAGAATTGGCTAATAAAATAATAAAAACTAAGAGGTTGGTACAAAATCCGACCTTTTAAAAGTAAAATGATCGTATCTTCGATTTTATTTATTCAATTTTGATCATTTCAATTCAATGTGAAAGGTAGAAGATTTTGACTTTTTGTACTTTAATCGTCTTTTTCTCTGTGGAGACTTATTTCGAACCAGTTTTTTCAAAGATACTATATTTATTTTCTACTAACCTTACTTTACGCAAAATTAGGTATCCAAGTCTAAAATTTAATACGCTAAAAAAGTCTCTAAAAATCGTAGACAAAAAAAAAACATTAAAAATTTCCATAACGGAAATAAGTCATGTACATAGTTGATTAATAAATACTTACGTAAGGAATATAACCTTAATTCTTTTCTAAAATAATAAAAGTGATCCATTAAATGAAATTCTGTCGTAGAAAATGACAAAAAAGTAACATAACTGGGAAGTTAGATATCCCAATATGTAAAACAAAAACCTTTCCATAAGAATTCCGCAATAAAACTTTTTTCGTTGCTTTATTGTGTTTAAAAAAAAAAAGTAATGAAAATTTTACTGCTTTTCCATACTCAGTCCATTGTACCAGAAGGTTGGACAAAATTAAATTAATTTACTTACAAAAAGTTGAGTGGGTCGGTCAAATTAATTTTCAATTTGCTTTCAATAAGTTAAACAAAATAAAATTTCCCAACACAAAGTTCAGAATTAGAATTCAAAATCCCTTCTTTACAATCTAATTTTGTCTATAAAGTCAAGGTCTTTCACATGATCTTCCATTTCTTGTTTGGTAGACGCCTCTCTATAATGCTATTCACATTGTTGCATGACATCACAATTAATTCCATTTTCATGACTTCTTTTGCAAAATTAATTTCCCTTTCTACACGCATAAACATAAAATTTTATAACAATCCACCTTCCGCATAATTTCGATTTTCAATATAAATATTTGTACAAAATTTTAAAATTGCGCCGTAAATAACTATTTATTATTGAACAAAAAAAAAACAAGAAAATCTCCAACCT